>NW_023650310.1:0-6044 GCF_015228065.2 Penaeus monodon | reverse complement strand
AGCCTTTCCAGGCAAGAAAACTGCACAGATGCCCGTGCTTATGTGTCAAGAGCGGGTATCTGGGGCTGGCTCAGCCCCTGGGAACCGTGGAATAAGCATAAGATATGGAAAAATTATAGTGTTGTTTACTTTTTCGATAGTAACATCATGTGGGGGTTGTATATCACCAGTGTATAATAAAAATCGCAGAGTGAACAGTTTAGTCGCAGAAATAAGATATAGTCTTATAAGTCTATATAAGTACAATATAACCTTGACAAAATATACACTAACCCACACAACACGGGGAATGAGGTGGTGAGGTCGGTATGCGGGGGGGGGGGGTTGAATGCAATGCTTACTTTGCTGGCGCTTGAGAGAGAGAGAGAGAGAGAGAGAGAGAGAGAGAGAGAGAGAGAGAGAGAGATGAGACGACGGAGAGAGACGAGAGGAGAGAGAGAGAGAGGAGAGAGAGAGAATTTGTGTGTGTGTGTGTGTGGTGTGTGTGTGTGTGTGTGTGTGTGTGTGTGTGTGTGTGTGTGGTGTGTGTGTGTGTGTGTGTGTGGTGTGTGTGGTGTGTGTGTGTGTGTGTGGTGTGTGTGTGTGTGTGTGTGGTGTGTGTGTGTGTGTGTGTGTGTGTGGTGTGTGTGTGTGTGTGTGTGTGAGAGCGAGAGTGAGAGAGAGAGTATGAGAGAGAGAGAGAAAGAGTGTATGAGAGAGAGAGAGAGCGTGAGAGAGAAATAGAAAGAGAAGAGAGAGAGCGAGAGAGTATAACAGGTTAGAACCAATTACATAGGCTTGCAGGGGTATGATACTGGTATTCGGCATTCACTCTTTATTTCTAGAGTTGACAACGCAGTATAAGAACACACGAGACATGTCTAGTTATGGGTATGGCGGTAAGCGGTCGCGGCCAGCTGCCCGGAGGGAGAGGGCGGAGCTGATCTTACCGCGTCGGGTGCTCAACACGAACTCTCTGAGGCCTAGGTCATCCTCGGATAAGTAGTGACCGTTCTAGCTGGAGGAAGCGATAGCAGCAGCTTGAGGAAGCATGGGGGAGCGAGGTGAGGTCACCGGCCCCATCTGCTACACTGATTGCTCCACTGTACAGAGAGAGAGAGAGGGAGAGGGAGAGAGAGAGAGAGAGAGAGAGAGAGAGAGAGAGAGAGAGAAGAGAGAGAGAGAGAGAGAGAGAGAGAGAGAGAGGAGAGAGAGAGAGAGAGAGAAGAGAGAGGAGAGAGAGAGGAGAGAGAGAGAGAGAGAGAGGAGAGAAGGAGAGAGGAGAGAGAGAGAGAAGAGAGAGAGAGAGACTAGAGAGAGAGCAGAGAGAGAGGAGAGAGGAGAGAGGAGAGAGAGAGAGAGAGTGAGAGAGAGAGTGTGGTGTGTGTGTGTGTGTGTGTGTGTGTGTGTGTGTGTGTGTGTGTGGTGTGTGTGTGTGTGTGTGTGTGGTGTGTGTGTGTGTGGTGTGTGTGTCTGTTGGAGTGCGTGCATGCGTGCGTGCGTGAGTGAGTGAATGAGAGCGTGTATGTATATCTAGTCCGATAATCTTGTGAGGATACCATCATTATTTGGAGAGAAATTGACTAATAATATTTCTCCTAATATATCCTGCACCTGCTACACATAGGTAATTACAAAAAACATGAAAGTGCCATCTCTCTTTTAAGTTATAATTTTGTTTGGAAGTCTGTAGTCTCAATAGAACTTATTTATCAAATAATAACTGCAAAACCAGTCATGGTAAAATAATATACGTTTTTTTTTTAATAAGAATGTCAGTTAACTGTCAAGAACCACCCTGAAATCCATATTAAAGTATAAATAAAGCAAATATTACAAGAATGTTACAAAAACAATATGAAAATACAAGAAAAATCTTTATTGAAAATGACATAACAATAAAATTTGCAAATATGTCAAAAGATGTCTGAACGAAACGATCATTATAGAATCTAGTCTACTCTACATCATCTACACTACCATATATGCTGCTGGACCAGCCATTGTAAACCAGCACAAAATTTCCATTAGGATTACCTTCCAATGACCAGGAAAATAATTTTATGATAATTCAATGAGTTAGACAAAATAGCTGGTGCTGACTACATATCAACATTGCACACACATAACTGGGTACATCTAAAAGCTTGGCGTGTACCAATCACTATTTCACGGACAGGATCTCCTAGTATTATTATTGGTAAAATCTTATGAACTCGTGTGATAGATTCAGACATCTTCCACACTTCTTATAAAGAGTCTGCAAAGAAAGTCTTCGCGCGCAACAAAATACTGTACAATGAAAGAGGGTGGAGAATGGGGGCAGGAGGTGGCGAGGCACGGCGTGGGCATTACACAGCAAATGAGGGCTACAGCCATTGTTTCTCTTTGGTTCACAGTCTATGTTATTTATTTTTCTAATTCAATTCCATCTCAAGGAATTTGGAAATTCATTTCAGTAGACTGTTGTCAACAGTATTAGGGGATTTTACCAAGGACAACTTAACAATATCAACCAAAAGGTGTTGATCTGGAAGAAAAAAAAGAAAAAAAGAAAAAAAGGGAAAAAAAAAAAAAAAAAAAGGGGGGGGGGGGAGAAAAGTACAATGCCAATCAAACAGCTCAAAGTTTTCTAACAACATTTCAACACTAACAAATAATTTGTATCAAACAAACATAACAAATATTAATCATATGTGAAATTAATATAGATCCTCTAAACAAAATAAAAGCTTGACTAGTAAATACTTCAAGCAATCTCTAATGCTGTTATTCTACATCCCATATATGTCTTTATTATAAATGCCAATGCCTGGATCCAAGAGCCATAGCCTCCCTTTAATGTGAACAAACTGAAGGACATATACAATAATTCAAGCGTCAACAGCCTCAAATAACAGCTGGTCCTGACCCATGCCGAGCCTCACACTTACACAACCAGGCTCAGTGACAGACTCTTGCACACAATATATTTACAAACCATCACAACATGCACACTTGATGTATACTTCACCAAATATACATGATATACACAATCATACAATACTTTATTATAAACCAGCTGAACAGCCTGTTACTGGTGCAGTCTCTTATTTCCTTAGTTGTAGTTTCCATAATCTGAATAATATATATTTTAACATGCTAAAGGAGCATCTATGATAAAATAAAAACATTTCATATTCAACAACTTTTGTCACCTATATATACATGTTTCATTAGTGCACAAAAGCACTGAAGCCTGTCTTATGAGAATTTTTTTTGACACCAACTTTTTTTTTTGTTTATTACAAGACCATATCTTACAAAAATTGAACACATATCATAGTCATAGGCATGGAATCAATGCTTCTCCTACTAAGATGAAAAGAGCAAACAATCATGATCAGAAATCATGAGAGGCACCAACAACAAGGTTTATCAGCAAATGGTCACCACGTGTGTTTTGGTTGTGCAACTACTCTCCAATGCTCAAAATATTATACTTACGCATGACATCCAAGTGTCACTGTTTATCAAAATACATACAGAAACTGTCTTGTCTCTTGACCATTTTTTTGTCTTAAGGAAATATCTATATATATGAAATATATCAAATCTGTTGGTACAAATCATATATGTAGACAATTAATGACACAGTTAAAAGCTACCTTATCATACTCATTTGTTTACATTTCCAGAAACTTGAAATCTAATAATTTTAAGAAAATTTTTAGATTGAAATAAAATCAGAGTATCAGAACCTATCTCCTCGAGTTTCAAACTTACCTGCTTCTTGTAAAATAAAATACATTTTGAGAAATGCATTAATAACACTGTAGGATTATATAACTTCAAATGTTACATACATTGTATGTATCTTAGATATAATTATGTAAATATTAAATATATAAAATGCTGATATCCTGAGCTTAATATTAACCAAAGAGAAAAAAATATTAGCATGAATGTTTATTCCTTTCTTTTTAATAAACACCAACTTAAAAGCTCATTTGTATTCATTTTCATAAAAAGAATACACAATACACAAACAACTTCTAAATGTCCATCCTGCTCAATTTATCCATCACATGTTCACTTTATCAACATAAGCCATTATGACAGATGACTCAGACTACACTGTACATTGGTCTCCAGAACTCACGGAAGCCACACTCTTTGTACTCTTTTTTATTAATGGTGAAAACTACCATAACTGAAAAACCCCTTTATGCTATCCACTGTTCATATCCTAAACTGAAGTTTCTACAACAGAAAGAAATCTTGTTATATTAGTATACATAAGAATTGTGCTATTTGCCCTTGTATCACATGCACAGTATTCTATAATATTATTTAAATACTGATGAGCAACCAATTTTTCTGTTTTTATTCATTAATTTTCTGATGTCTGTCTTTCCTCATTTCTGAACTTATAATCCAATTCTATTTAGATGGAATTTCTGCAATAAAAATGTAATTACATTAAAAAAATTGCTGATAACTACATACCTACATGGTTTAGTGGTTTTCAGTTCTTGACCTTCCAGACAAAACAATTCCATTTGCAAGTTATTTGAAAAATGATATGTCAAGTATGACATGCAAAAGTATGCATAAGGCATAATATCAAACTTACCAAGATTTTCTTACTAATTAATCTTGGGTGTAACATTATGGTACACATAAATCTTTAGAGAAATTTTGGTAACACGCAGTTGCATGCCATTCTGTTTTAGACAACAGTGGTCTTCAGGTACACTGACTCAATATATATTTAGGAAACCCCTTTTCCTCAACAACATTAAAGGATGATTAAAGTTGTCAGGTCAAAGTATACTCTTAGCAAATATTCTTATCATTTATAAACTGATTAATAAACTACTTATCCAACTTTTTATGTGACAGAAAATAAACAAGTATTTTCCCATCAAGAAATGATCTAGCAAAAGGATGTCATGGACCTGGGGGGGGGGGATTCATATATATAATAAATATTATATATATATATATAGATATATATATATATAGATATATATATATATATATGAACATATATGAATATATATGAATATATATGAATATGTGTGTATGTGTGTATGTGTGTATGTGTGTATGTATGTATGTATGTATGTATGTATGTATGTGTGGATGGATGGATGTATGTATGGATATGTATGTATGTATGGATGGATATGTATGTGTGGATGGATATGTATGTATGTTATGTATGTATGTATGGGTGGATATGTAGTATGTATGTATGTATGTATGTATGATGTATGTGGTGTGTGTGTGTGTGTGTGTGTGGTGTGTGTGTGTGTGTGTGTGTGTGTGTGTGGTGTGGTGTGTGTGTGGGTGGGTGTGTGGTGTGTGTGTGGTGGGTGTGTGTACATATATTATATATATATATTATATATATATATATATATATATATAATATATATATATATATATATATATAATAATTAATATAATATATATATAATACACATATATATATATATATAATATATTATATATATAGATAATATATAATATATATAATAATCATGATATATATATATATATATATAATATATATATATAATATAATATATATACATATATACATATATACATATATAAATATATATACATATATATACATATATATACATAATATTATATATATATAATATATATATAATATATATATATATATATATATATATATATATATATATATATATATATATATATAATATATATATATATATATATAAGTAAAGAAAAAAGGCAAATAATCCCTTTCTCTTTCCAACTTTTATACAAACTTACACACATGCATATTTACACATACAAGTATGCACACATACATTCCAACACATGAATATCTACAAAGGAATGCACACAAAACCAAAAAAGTTACTATGGGTAGGTCTGGTCATTTAGGAAAAGACAGATCACTTTATGCTCGACAAAAGTGCATGTCACATCTATGGACTTTTACTGCGGTTTGTATAGGAAGCATTTTTTTTTTATTTTCACGTAAAATACAGTACATTTTAAAAATTTAAAAAAATAACCCTATTCCAGCGGAGTTAAAG
>NW_023650309.1:0-6045 GCF_015228065.2 Penaeus monodon | reverse complement strand
GTAGAGGCCCGGGCCACTCCAAGCCCCGGGGAGGTTTAATTGGGATACAGGACATTAGTGTGTTAAAGAGGGCTGGACTGAGAACCCCACCCTGTGGCGTTCCATTCTCTAGTGGCATGTACTGTGATAGTTGACCTTGGAATTTGACTCTAGCTGTTCTATTTCTAAAGTAGTCACCTATCCAAGCCAAGAGCTTACCTCTGATTCCTTTTTGGATCAGGCTCTCCTGAATGGCAAGAGGATTTGCCAATTCAAAAGCCTTCTCCAGGTCAGGAATACTACCACAGATGTGCCCGGCTTATTGTCTCAAGAGCGTGGTGTGCGTGCTGTGCGCTGTGCTCATGCCCTGGTGAACCCGTGGAGGTGTTCATGTGGGGGTCCCATTTTCCATCGAGCCGGTTCAGTACCATCCTCTCGGCATCTTGGCCAGACAGCTGAGGAAAGGGATGGGCGGTACTTCCACGGCTCCTTGGCTTAGGGATTGGAACTATGGTAGCCCTCATCCAACTCTGGGGTAGAGTGGAAGTTTCCCAGGACTTGTTTGATGAGTTGCAGGAATGCAAGCTCACCTACTAGTCCCAGGTGGGAAATGATGGGGTACGAGATCCCGTCAGAGCCCGGGTTGTGTTACAACTGGCTTTATATGCATTTCTTAATTCTCTCAGAGAAAAGATAACATCTGACTTATCGGGTTCGGCTGCCCTTTCTCTGATATGAGCAAGTCTACCTGGTTGTAGGCGTTCTTGTCTTGCCCTCAGTTTGGCAGGCAGGCTGTTGCTACTTGTTCTTGCAGAGAACTCTTGCGCCAGTCTGTTGGCCTCTGATGGAGGTCATGGTGTGTGCATCTCGGGGCTGAGTGGCTGGTAGCTCGCTTGACCCGTTGCCATAGCTCTGAGAGGGTGGTATGGTGATCGAAGGACTCACACCATTCCAGCCACTTTTCCTGCCTCACTCTGCTGGCAGTTTCCTTGGCATCCCTGACAGCTCCCTTAGGAGGGCTAGGTTGTCCTAGGTTGTCTTTGCCTCGGAAATGTTTTCAGCACATGTTTACCCTGTGGTTGACCTCCCTAATCTCATCATCAAAGTACCAGGCGTCTTTGTGACTCCTGGACCCAGGCCGAGTTTTGGGTATGGTCAGTGAGGCTGCCTCATCAATGGCATTTACAAGTCTGGCTTGTAGCACTTCCACGTTTTCACCTTGTGTGGGTTCATTGCTTCTTAGACAGCGGGCCAAGGCGTTCTGAAACGCCTGCCAGTTGGCCTTGTCTGTTTTCCATCTTTGATTCGGTCGTGGCATTTCAGGTGGACCACTATCCATGAGGGTAGTTATAGTGCCGTAACGGTCACTAGTGACGGTATCATTGACACGCCAGCCAATCCTCTCCACCAGAGTCACAGTGGCCAGGGTGAGGTCTAGTACCCCTCCTCTGATATGCGTTGGCTCCTGGGTATTGAGGAGAGCGATCTCGGGGAATGTCTCGAGCACGTTGGCTATGTGATAGCCAGCCGCATCCGGTGCCCTGCAGGGAGCCAGGTGGGATGGTGTGCTTTGAAGTCTCCCCCTATGATCACTCGGTCGTGTGCTGCAGAAGCGCAGACCTGGCTGATGTCTAAGGTACTACGTGTGGCCAGCTGTACACATTGTACCAATTTCAGGGGGCCCCCGGCCAAGTGAATCTCGACGGCAAAAGATTCAACATCTTCTCACAGTGCGGGTGCATCGGCTATTGCGGAGCAGGGAATTGTTGCTCTGACAAGGGTGATCAGGCCTCTTTTGCCATCAGCACGTGGCAGCATGAAGACATGATACCCGGAGAAGCGAACAGGTTCCACTGTTAATGTCTCCTGGAGCATGACGATGTCAATGCTCCTTGATCGCACTGTTGCTGGAGGAGGGAAAGCCCTTGTGGAGAACCCTAGATTTTCCCCCTGCAGGATATTAGATTGGGGCCCATGATTTATATTTTGATAGTTAATAAAGACTGTCGTATTGGTTTGCTGTCTTCAAGAGTTGAAAATTCCATGGGAAGCCCTGGGTTTGGGGGGTTTCTTCGGCTGTCAGGCTATCTCTAGGTCCACGGGGGGGGAGACCCTTTTGGAGGTCTGCCCTTTGTTTATTTTAGTTTTTTTTCCCCGGGCGTTCTGTGCTTTTTTTGCGGGCCTTCCCTGAGCAAGGTGGGTTTTGTTTGTTGGGTTTTGGCACTGAATCAGCCTGGCTGGGTCGCCTATAACGGGTATAGAACCTATTACTTGGCTTGCGGGGGTATTGATAGGTTTGGCTTGACTCTTTTTTTCTGGGGGTTGATCCCAGCAGTATAAAACACACAGAATGTTTATTTAAGGGTAATCGGGCCGCGCGGAGGTATTTCACCCACCCGGAGGAAGGGGAGGGCTGACCTTGGCGGTGGGCTAGCCGAACTCCCGTTCAAACGGGGTCAGTAAAAAAGGACCTCCGCCCTCGCTGAGGGGGGGTTCTTTTTTGGGACTTTGGATCCGCAGCCCCCGTGGCCCCCTGGAAAACAGAAATAGTTTTTACCACACCCTCTAACAAAAAAAGAATTACCCAATCCTATATTGCTCGGCCCCTACCCTCGCGCCTTTGGCTGTCGTCTCGTTCTCGGCTTGTCCTGGTGCCTTTTCGGGGCTGCTGCCCCTGCTTCCTCATCCTTCTGCCGGGTTTAATCTGCCGTCCTCGTTTCCCACACTTCGATGTCCACAGTCCCGAAAGTCTCCACGGGTTCCTTGACTTGGGTTTCGTCTTGACCTCCTCGTAGTCCTGGCCCGGCCCAAACCCAGGGCGCCCCGGCCACAGTCCTACGTCCGTCCAGGTCCTTCTGCGTCCCCCGTCCCGTAATCTTCATCCGGGATTACGGGGTGGGGCAGGGGCGGCACTCGGGCGGCTTTCCCTCCTACAGCCCCGGATTCCGGATCTGCAGGCGTCCCCAGGGTCGTTTATGCACAGCTTTTGGGGCGACGGTACCTGCGGCAAAGGTGCTGGTTCGCTGGATTACGGGGAGTGGAGGAAACGCCCGTCCACTACACGGGGGAGGCTTAAAACCTTTTTGACGAAAATCTCGGTCGGGGGCCTATGGCGATTTTCGATACTCCTTCCCACGGCACCTAAGGTGACCGGAACTGTGCAGGTTCTCCTTCGGGCCGTCCCGGGTCTGACGAAATTTAATGGTCGGGGGCCCAGATCAACCATAAGGGGCCCAGAGAAAGAAAAAGAAAGGCAACAGAAAGAGGGGGTGTTATCTACCACTAGGGGTTATTATGAAATTTGCGGTTTTAATGTTTTTTTTTTAAATTTTTTTTCGTCTTTTTTTTATTTTTGTTTTACTTTCAAAAAGAAAAGAAGAAATAGAAGAGGGAGAGTCAGAGGGGTTGCAAAGCCCTACTTAAAATACCCACCGTCCTGATAGATATGAGATAGATAAGGGAACGACATCGGCGATCCGCGAAGATCTTTTGAACCATAGTCGACACAGATAAAAAATGATGTAATTTTTAATTAGTTTGAACCACTCGTCACACGGACAAAATTGCGGGGTAAAGAAAAAAACTAAAAATCTTTACGCCAGCACTAAAACGCAACCAGCCCCATTTTGAAAAAAGGGTCATGTCTCTTTTCCGGTGTGTGAGGAGGGAATTTTTGGGGGTATGCGGGGTGAGGACAGCTAGCGTTTAAAGAGAGGGAAGGCGAGAGTGACCCACACAGAGAAGAATCAAAACACGAAAATTATTCACTATAACAAAAATGAAAATAAATAGCAATGCTGCTATTTTAAAATTATTTCAACTACCACCTGAAATTAAAATATAATGATATGCACAGAATGCATTAAAGAATGGTGACATGAAAAAATATTTGCCAATTTTTTATAAAAGGGGGAAAAAACGAAATGCCCCAGGTACATGTCTAGCTTTGCACGTCAGATTCAATAAAAAATCAATAACGGGGGGAAACCTTACCCCCAAAAGCCCAAGACAAGCGACTCGAGCCCGGAAAATTTAAAAACCTGCTCTCTTCTGTATCTGTAAGGGGGCTCGCAAAATTCCCAAAAATATATAAATTTTCACGAATAACAAACGCTTGGGGATACCCAAAAAAATGCAAGCGATTAAGAGGGGGAAAAGGTGTGATTAAAAAGCGAATAATGATTTAGCTTTAAACCCCAGTCCCTACATTAATTAACGGACGAAAAAGGGGTCACACCGACCCAAAGGGGGGCCCCAACAAATAACTTCGGTTTTTTGCCCTACTTCGAAAGACGGAGCGCAAATCTATTAGGGTTTTCGCAAACCCCCGGGGGAATTCGGGCAACCTGTGCACTATGATTGGGAAGACCTGCTATTCCAAATAATACAATTTTGTTACCCGCTTCGCCTACGCCGATAGAACGTGTCACCAAAAAAACAGTAAAATATATGTTTTCTCCTAAATAAAGGGAACCCAAGTGGGATCTGACCCTACCCAAGCCCCCCCGACGGGGGAAAAAAAAAAGTGGGGCGGGGAAGACAGGAAAAAACCTTTTTCTAATCCAAAGTGACGCAAGAGAAAGAAAAGGGGAAAGGTCAGGGCGGGGGCGGGGGCGAGGGTTAGGAACGAGATAAAATGAAAAAGTATCGGATAAGATAAAAAAAAACGAACGCTTTTAAATTCGTTTCAGATAAAAAAAATATAAATCTCTAAAAAAAGGAGAAAAAAAATTAATTTCTTAACTAACGAATGATATTTGTTTTTTGATCACATATCGATGCACGGAATGGAAACTGAGGGGGAAGAATAGTGGAGAAGGCCCTTGCGTCATTGCACCCTTTTTAACCCAACAAAAAAAAAAGGCTTAACACATGGGAGAAGAAGGGAAAAGAAGAAAGGGGCCCAAAGTTACTTTCTGTTTTTTCTTAGCCCTGTCTTAAGCGGGCGGCGGATTTTCTTCGAAATTTTCTTATGCTGCGACCGGAAAAGGGCGCCCGCGCCACCCTGCCCCCAATTTTAAAAGCTAGCGTACTCTAGTCAGGGTGACAGGGACCCCCCCAAAAAACACGTAAAGGGGGAACACACGCTACGACGGCCCCCCGGTTACACTTTCTAAAGGGGTTTTGAGGGGGGGGGCACCGGGGGCACGCGGGGTCCCGGGGGGGGCAGCCCCCCGGGGGAGGCAAGGGCGGAGTGACCTTAGCGCCTATACTGGCTACGGACCCCCGGTCAAAGAGGTCAGATATAAAATGTGACCCCCCCCCCCCTCATGAGGGGTGGTTTTATTTGGGGCTTTGGGTCCCGTGGTAACCCGCCACGTGGTCCCCTGGTAACAGAAATAATTTATCCACCCCTAAAGAAATAGAAACCACATCCTATATGCCTGTGAGGGTGGCCGGGGTTTGGGGTGGGGGGGGGGGGGGGTTCTCGCCTGGGGGGGGGGAAAAAGGGTGGGGGTGTTTTGGCCCTTTCCAGCTTCCTTCCCTTTGGCGCAAAGCTGGTCATTGCCGTCATGGGGACCCCGACTGCCTATCCCCCTCTTACCGTCCTTCCCCAAAGGTTTTTGCCCCTGTGTACTACAGCCTCACAGACGAATTCCCCCCATCGAGGGGGCATGTCTTTGCTTTTTGGGGGGGGTTTTGGTGCTGTTAGAAACCTTTTTTCCTGTGGTTCTTCTGACGGTTTCATTTTGGGGGAAATCCTGTTTGTCGGGGAAACTCCGGTTTCGGGCTGGGGGGCGGCTTCCTTCCTCTTTGGGGTCGGGAGGCCTTTTTGCTTTTGTTCTTCCCCCAACTAGGTGCTGGGGGGGCGAGAAAAAAGTTGGTTTCTTCTTAGCAACCCTTGCCGCTTTAGGGGCCTCTTTTCCCGAAGAGCAAACCAGGTCCAGGGGGGAGTTTTTTGGCAATTTTTAAAATTTGGCTGTTTTGTCCCTTTTTTCTTCTTCGTAGGCCTAATGCCACTTGGTGTTGTTGGCCTTTCTACAGACACCACATTTTGGCGGGTGGCGTTACTGGTGGTTCCCTTTTTCTGGCACTTTAAACACCAAGTGGACAGGCACGTTTCGT
>NW_023650308.1:0-6045 GCF_015228065.2 Penaeus monodon | reverse complement strand
TAAATTTTTTTTTTTTATTTTGGTGCACCGGCAGTTTTAAATTTTTAAAAATAAAAGCATAGGCCACCTCTTTTTTTTGTTATGTCCTTTGTGTTCTTTTGGTTTTATTAATTTTTTAAACCCCTTTTTTATTCGTTTTCCATTATGTTTTTTTTTTGTTTGTTTAAATTATTACTTAAATGAGCATTAAGTGATACACACTGGAACTTACCCCCAAGTACTTCTCATGTTACCAGACCTTCAGGGGGATCTGTACCAAGGGGATTTTTTCAGGTACCGACTATGTCCCTTACTAGCAAAAGAGGAAGGAAGTCAATAGTGCGGGACCCTGGCCACGGTTTGCCCCTTAGTTGATTCACCACACAGGTTATCCAGTGTGTCAGCGAGTCTTCACTAAGCTCAGTAGTCTTCTTTAGCTGCAATGCAACTCAGAGTTTTTAGAACTGTTTCATGCCTCCAAGCAGCGGCTTGTTTTGTGTCTTGCACTGTACAAAATTTTTTTCAGGAGAAGTAGCTGTTGTTTTGCTGGTGTTGCATTCAAGTGATTGTTCCGCATTCCCTTCACAGAGTGTAAACTCATAAGATTGATGTGTGGGTGCTAAATGACTCGACCCGACCTCTTCGCCTGAGAATGGTATGTGTATTGGTGTTGTGGAAAACATAGACGAAATTGTCACTGAAGATGATGCTCACAGCCCTGTGTCATGCACACACACACCACCACACACACACAACACAAAAAAAAAAAAAAAAAAACACAAACACATAGAGAGACAAACAAACACACTCACTCACAAACACACAAACAGACACAGAGACAAACACACACACCCACCACACACAGAGACAAACACACAAACACACACACAAACAACACAACAAACACACAAAGAAACTCACATATACACACAAACAAGCACACCACGCACAGACAAATACGCACAACACACACCACATAAAACACACCGCATAACAAACACACAACCACATACAAAACACAAACAACCACAAACACCACCACATACAAACCACACACCAACTACAAACACACACCAACTACAAACACACACCGCATACAAACATACATACGTAAACAAACAGGAAAACCACACACCACACACAAAAAACAGACATACACAACACACAAACATAACCCATAATCACACACACACAAATAAAAACGCATAAACACAAAGCAAACCCATAAACACACACACACAAACACAAACGCATAAACACAAATAAAAAAAATACGCAAACACATACACACAGGCACACGCGAACACACACACACACAAACACAGAAACACACAAACGAACACACACACATTCGAACACGAACACACACACAAACACAAACACATACACACACACACAAACACAAACACATACACCACAAACAAACACACACACACAAACATAATGACAAACACACATATATTGTAAAGGAATGACATTTTCGTATTTAAAAGATCACTAATGGAGATATTAGCAGAGATTGTGTGACAAACAAGCATGCGACTTGTAATTCGGACAGTAGGTCTTGGGTGTTCAGGTGTTCAGCTATAATTGGAAAGGAAGAAGGCTGGTGACGGGGCCATCCGTGACATGGCGAAGGTGGGGCCACTAAGTATGGGTTCATTGTCTCGTTTAGTCACTCTCGACCATCCACACATGGTAAGGGTTGATTAATTAGGGTATTGGGATTGACGGAGAAGTCTGGGTATTTTTTGTGTATATATAATTTAATATTTACTTAGAATCAGTAAATGAACGTAAAAGTTAATTTATTTCGGGACTTATCGCTGAAAGCAGGGAAAGTGGAACTGGAAAAGAAGGAAACTATAAATCTGTGAAAGTGGGAAAAAAGGGAAGTACAATAAATTTGTGTGTGGAATGTTGTGTATATATTTTTGGAGTGTAGTAAATAGACGAGGGTGAATTAGGTTTCGATTTAGCCCGAGACGAAACGAGGCCCATTGATAAGAACCTAATTATTCACAAGGGGCGTAGTGAGTAGGATTGGTAGTCTCTGGGTTTGCCAAACCATATTCACCGTATATTTCGCGGAAGCCTGGCACAAGCTAGGCTCAAGCCAGGCTCAAACCAGGTACAGGCCAGGCACAGGCCAGGCACAGGCTAGGAACAGGCCAGGCACAGGCCTGCCTCCCCTGATCATCCTTGGGGCCTTGAGATGAGATTTGTTCAAAGTGTGATTCCGTGTTATATTAAATTATTATTTTTTTAATTATTATATAGATATATATATTTTTCTTTTGTGATGGCAGATTTTGAGACACCGGTGAGGCAGACAGATACCCAAGGACTCTCAGGTGATGCTCTGTCCCATCATGTGAGCAAACGACAAAATATCTACAGGGAAAAAAGAGGTAAAAGAGAGCGTTACAAAATGCAAGGTACGACTCACTCATGAACTTGAAATGACGAAAATCCGTACCAGTAATAATGCCTCCATCACCCCAGTATTCAATGAGGATGCTGAGCTAAGGTACCCAGCAATTGATGCAGAAGCATTGGCAGTTGTCGAGGGAGTTAGAGCATTTGACCCATAGTAGAGCCATTGCAGCCATCTGGCTTCAAGATATTGAACCTCAAACACTCAGACTTCAGCAGTTAGAAGATCCTCTTTGGAAGGAATTATCTCTTAGAGAGGAAAAACTTGCCAAGCGTCGTTTCCGTTTGCCTAGATGAGTTTGAAATAAAAGGTGATGTACTTTACCATGTGTGCCATTTTCCAGATGGGGTCCTTCATCAGTTAGTGGTACCAAAGGCCCTCCGTAGAGCGGCACTTCGACTCACTCATTATTGTAGCCTCAGTGCAGCTCACCAAGGGACTTAACGCACTCCCTGTAGTTATGTGACATTTTTTAAACTTTCCAAACATGCTTCGTACCGTCAAAGATTTTGTTGCCAGCTGCCAAGCTTGTCAACGACATAAAGGTGCAGCTCTTGCTTCCAGCAACACTTCCGCTGATCCCCTTTGAGCTTGATACAACTACTGAAGGAATAGGTATGTGCTATCCTACTGAGATTTTCTTCGCCATTTTATGCCCTTTGTTTGGCCCACCCAAGTTACTACAAAAATCCCAATGGCACAGAATTCAAAAATGTCCTCTTTTCTAAAGTCTGCGAGTTGCTAAGCATCAAAGCAGTTTACAACCATTTTCCATCCACAGGCTAATGGCATGGTTGAGAGGGAAAAGGGGTTTGGGCCCTGCAAGGTTTATGAAGTCACTGGTCCTGGACAAGGATCATTAGGGATCTTACTCCTTCACAGAAGGCAAGCAAGCTCGATCTCAATCAGTTACGTCCCTTCGACGTCAGTGATGAGCTGCATTTTCCACAGTCTAGGGGAGTTTGGTGAGGCAACAGTTGATCCAGACGTTCCTGACGTTTCTTGCTGAAGTGCTGTTACTCTCGGGCTGCCGTGTACCTAAAAAGCTAATAATCTTTAAATAAATAACCTATAAGATTATAGCTTGTTAGGTACACGCAGCAGAGAGTAACAGCACTTCAGCAAGATCGTCAGGAACGTCTGGATCAACTGTTGCCTCACCAATCTCCCCTAGACTGTGGAAAATGCAGTCATCACTGACGTCGAAGGGACGTAACTGATTGAGTCGAGCTTGCTTGCCTTCTGTGAAGGAGTAAGATCCCTAATGATCCTTGTCCAGGACCCAGTGACTTCATAATCCTTGCAGGGCCAAACCACTTTTCCCTCGCAACCATGCCATTAGCCTGTGGATGGAAAATGGTTGTATAACTGCCTCTGATGCTTAGCAACTCGCAGACTTTAAAAAAGAGGACTTTCCTTGAATTCTGTGCCATTGGCATTTTTGTAGTAACTTGGGTGGTCCAAACCAGGTCATAAAATGGCGAAGAAAATCTCAGTATGGATAGCACATACCTATTTCCTTCATTTAGTTGTATAAAGCTCAAGGAGATCAAGCGGAAGTGTTGCTGGAAAGCAAGAGCTGCACCTTTATGTCGTTGAAAAAGCTTGGCAGCTGGCAAAAAAATCTTTGAGGGTACGAAGCATTTTTGGGAAAAGTAAAACATGTCACATAATTTACAGGGATGCGTTAAGTCCCTTGTGAGCTGCACTGAGGCTACAATAATGAGTGAGTCGAAGTGCCGCTCTACGGAGGGCCTTTGGTACCACTAACTGCTGAAGGACCCCATCTGGAAAATGGCCACATGGGAAAGTACTCACCCTTTTATTTCAAACTCATCTAGGCAAAACGGGAAACGACGCTGGCAAGTTTTCCTCTTCTAAGAGATAAGTCCTTCCCAAAAAGGATTTTTTCTAACTGCTGAAGTCTGAGTGTTTGAGGTTTCAATATCTTGAAGCCAGATGGCTGCAATGGCTTCTACTATGGGTCAAATGCTCTAACTCCCTCGACAATGCCAATGCTTCTGCATCAATTGCTGGGTACCTTAGCTCAGCATCCTCATTGAATACTGGGGTGATGGAGGCATTTTTTACTGGTACGGATTTCGTCATTTCAAGTTCATGAGTGAGTCGTACCTTGCATTTTGTAACGCTCTCTTTTAAACCCCTTTTTTCCTGTAGTATTTTGTCGTTTGCTCACATGATGGGACAGAGCATCACCTGAGAGTCCTTGGGTATCTGTCTGCCTCACCGGTGTCTCAAAATCTGCCATCACAAAAGAAAAATATATATATATATATAATAATTTAAAAAATAATAATTTAATATAACACGGAATCACACTTTGAACAAATCTCATCTCAAGGCCCCAAGGATGATCAGGGGAGGCAGGCCTGTGCCTGGCCTGTTCCTAGCCTGTGCCTGGCCTGTGCCTGGCCTGTACCTGGTTTGAGCTGGCTTGAGCCTAGCTTGTGCCAGGCTTCCGCGAAATATACGGTGAAAATGGTTTGCAAACCCAGAGACTACCAAACCTACTCACTACGCCCCTTGTGAATAATTAGGTTCTTATCAATGGGCCTCGTTTCGTCTCGGGCTAATCGAAACCTAATTCACCTCGTCTATTTACTACACTCCAAAATATATACACAACATTCCACACACAAATTTATTGTACTTCCCTTTTTTTCCCCCTTTCACAGATTTATAGTTTCCTTCTTTTTCCCGTTCCACTTTCCCTGCTTTCAGCGATAAGTCCCCGAAAATAATTTAAATTTTACGTTCATTTACCTGATTCTAAGTAAATATTAAATTATATATACACAAAAAATACCCAGACTTCTCCGTCAATCCCAATACCCTAATTAAACAAACCCTTACCATGTGTGGATGGTCGAGAGTGACTAAACGAGACAATTTAACCATACTTAGTGGCCCCACCTTCGCCATGTCACGGATGGCCCCCTCACCACCTTCTTCCTTTCCAATTATAGCTGGGAAAACCTGAAACCCAAGACCTACTGTCCGAATTACAAGTCGCATGCTTGTTTGTCACACAATATCTTGCTAATATCTCCATTTGTGATCTTTTAAAACGAAAATGTCATTCCTTTACAATATATGTGTTTGTCATTATGTTTGTGTGTGTGTGTTTGTTTTTGTGTGTATGTGTTTGTGTTTGTGTGTGGTTTGTGTTTGTGTGTGTGTTCGTGTTCGAATGTGTGTGTGTTCGTTTGTGTGTTTCTGTGTTTGTGTGTGTGTGTGTTCGGTGTGCTGTGTTTTATGTGTTTGCGTTTTTTTTTTTTGTGTGTTTATGCGGTTTGTGTTTGTGTGTGTGTGTGTTTATGGGTTTGCTTGTGTTTATGCGTTTTTATTTGTGTGTGTGTGATTATGGGTTTATGTTTGTGTGTGTGTATGTCTGTTTTTGTGTGTGTGTGTGTTTTCCTGTTTGTTTACGTATGTGTGTTTGTATGCGGTGTGTGTTTGTAGTTGGTGTGTGTTTGTAGTTGGTGTGTTTGTATGCGGTGTGTGTTTTTATGTGGTGTGGTTTGTAGCGGGGTGTGTTGATGTGGTGTGTGTTTGTGCGTGTTTTTCTGTGCGGGGTGGTTTTTTTTTTTTTTTTTTTTTGGGTTTTG
>NW_023650307.1:0-6045 GCF_015228065.2 Penaeus monodon | reverse complement strand
GGTGGGTCCCAGTTCCTTTCACGGGGTGCCGTGTTACCTTTTAGGTAATCATTCTCTCTATTTATCCGGGTTTGAGACCAGCACTGACTTGGGCTGGCTTGGTGAAGTTCCTTGCCCAAGGGAACAACGCGCCGGGCCCGGGTGACTGAACCCTTGAACTCGATTGCCGTGTGACAGTTTGGTCGATGCTCTAACCACTCGGCCACCGCGGCCTATATATATACATACATATATATTATTATATATATATTATAATATATAATATATATTTTATATATTTATATATATTTTATTATTATATTTATATATATATATTTTTTTTAAAAATAAAATTATATATACTTATTATACATATATTATATATATATATACATGTATATATACATATATATATTTTTATATATATATATATTTTATACATATATATTACATAATACCCCTCTAAAATATATTATATATATATATATATTATATTATTTAACTATATATATATTATATTATATATATATTTTATATGTGTGTGTGTGGTGTGTGTGTGTGTGGGGTGTGTGTGTGTGTGTGTGCTCTGTGTGTGTGTGTGTATGTTCTATGGGGGCGTGCGTGTGTGTAAAATTATATATTATATATAATATTTATATATATATATATATATATATATTCTAAAATATATATTATTTAATATTTAAAATTTTATATATTTTCGTGTGTGTGTGTGTGTATGTTTGATGTTATTATATATTTTATTATATATATATATATATATATATATTATATATATATATATATTATATAAAATTTTTTATTTATAAATGCTAATTTTATATATATACGTGTGTTGTGTGGTGTGTGTGTGGTGTGTGTGTGTGTGTTGTGTGTGGTGTGTGTGTGGTGTATGTGTGTGGTGTGTTTGTGTGTGTATGTGTGTGTGTGTGTGTTTGTGTGTGTATGTGTGTGTGTGTGTATGTATCTCTCCCCTTTTAAAACATATTTATATTATTATATTAATATATATATATTTATATATATATATATATATATATATATATATATAATAGTAGATGGAGTTTGACATCAACTATTTGGACTGGTCTGTATCTCTTTATGGAGAGATTGTGTGGGTGTGAGTGCCCACAGGTATGACTGGGTGCTGGAGGTGAAGCGGAGATTAACGGGGGAGCCAGATGGCTCCCCAGTCGGCAAAGGACTGGGCAATCCTTGTGTGGCTGCTGCTGTTGTCGTGTTCCGCTGGAGGACGGGGGAATGCTGATTTCGCTTCGATCGTTCGTTTGAGATATGCGAAGATTTGGCTTCGCCCGAGCCTTCATACATATGGCCCATCCTGTGTCAGCTATTTATGGCTGTCTCATTTTATTCTCTGACACTCTATCCATACCGTGGTGGTGAGATTGCCAACAGGCGCTCCTGCCGCCATGGTGTAAGCATGCGGCATAATCTCTTTCCCAGCCCGGGGGCTATTGTGGCGGACCCTGTCTCAGAAATTGTGTGCGCTCACAATTCTGTAAGTAATGTAATTGGGCTCGCCACAGTGCATGCAACACTATCTGCATTGTCTCTATGTCTGCCATGTGCAATGGTAACCTAGTCTGTTTCTGTGAAGAATGACTTCGGTACCTCTATTGATGGCTTCAGATAGTGCCAGTGGCTCATAGCCTGTGGCGACTGAGTACCATCTAGCCGGGGGGAGGATCCGTTTTCCTCTGTGAAGCTGCAGGAGGAAGGCACGAGCTGTGGCATTACACTTCTACCTTCAGATTTTTCAGCTCGGTTTTATGATCAGGGGATTTGGGGCATACCCCTGCCAATGTCAATGTCTGTCAGCAAGCTCATTCCCTCTGAGCGTAGTAGTAGGGACCCAGTTTAGGGATTATTCTTTTATCCTGAGCAAGCATCCTCTTGTTGTGGTAAGGACAGTGGGCAGGAGGTAGGTGTTGTTTTGGACCGTCAGTGGCTGCCCTGGAGTCTGTAGGGCTAGGGCTCCCATGATCGCCAAATGCCTCTGCTGTAGCGAGGAGGAATTGTCTGTTACCCTCATGGATTTGTAGCATGCCTTGCTGCAAAGTCGGTGCCTGCAGTGTGGTTTAAGACTGATCCATCCGTGAAGTAAGTTCTACTACCCGGAGGAGTGATGGCTGCAATGACCCTCTTAGCTTCTGCCTTTAGACTAGGCATGGGGTATTGATTCTTTCTCCTTGACAAGCTCATAACAGAGAACTCGATCAAGGTTTGTGCCCACTGCAAGGCTTCAATAAAGTCGGGGTGGGGGGAGTCCATGCCCTTGCAAGTAGTTGTTCTTTGAGCTGATAGCATATCAGCACCCTGGCTGTGTGAGACAGCCAGTTGTTTTTCAAACAGCTTGTGGCTTTTTCTAGGCGTCTGAGTATTTTTTGTCTCATGTTTGGTTTTCCCGGGAGCTTGGATGACCTTTGAAAGAAACTGAGCTGCCTTTTAGATCAGTTCGTGAGTCCGGGGGGAGAAGGTTTTGCCTCCACAGGAGGTTGAGGCCTTCGTCCACTTTGGGGCACCCAGAATGATCCTGGCAGCTTCATTTTGAACTGTTTTTAAATTTTTCTCTTAATCTTGGCTTTGTGGCAATCAGGAAGACAAGCATAGTCCACAATGGGACAGATGGCATGTACATACAACGATCTTAGTGCTTTATGTCTAGCTGCTATGTTTTCCCCAGTCTTGCTCTCATGACAGACAGTCTTGCTTCAGTCGGTCATCAAATACTGGACCCCCTTTTTAAAAGGAAAGGGCCCTGGTCATCATTACCCAAGTATTGGAAGACCTCGACCCATTCCAAGTTCATTCCCTGGATTCTCAGACTTGTGCCTTGAACATTTTGTCTCTGGATTTGGCTGCAGAGATCTTTAGTCCTGTCCTACAGCAGTCCTCAGATACAAAGTCCAGGCAGCGCTGGGATTTACTTAGGCAGTGTGCTCCAGGGAGATGATTACAAGGTTGTCTGCATAGGAAATAATCTTGCACCCCACTGGGAAGCTATGTGTTGAGGATGCAGAACATTGGGTGTTGAAAAAGTCTGGACTGAGGACCCCACCCTGTGGTGTTCCATTTCTAGTGGCATGTGCTGTGATAGGTGACCTTGGAATCTGAACTTTGGCTGTTCTGTTCCTGAAATAGTCACCTATCCAAGCCAAGAGTTTTCCCTCTGATCCCTTTCTGGATCGGGGTCTCCTGAATAGCAAAAGGACTTGCTAATTAAAAAGCCTTCTCCAGGTCTAGGAATACTACTACAGACGTGAGAGTGCTGATTGTGCTTAAAAAGTGGCTATGCTGTGAGCCCATGGGGGTGTTCATGTGGGGGTCCCATTTTCCACTGGAGTGGGGTTTAGTACCATTCTTCGGCCGTCTTGCCCAGGCAGCTGAGGAGAGAAATCCCAGTCCTTGGTGGGAAATTGATGGGATACAAGACCCATCAGAACCAATGGGTTGTGCAAGAATTGTTTTTGTAGGATTTTCTTAGTTCCCCCATCTGGGATATCGGGTTCGATCCCCTTTCTCTAATATGAGCAAGTCTACCGGGTTTTATAGGCGTTTTTGGTTTGCCCTCATTTCGGTGGCAACTGTTTTTTACTTGTTCTCACAGAGAACTCATGCACCAGTCGTTTGCTTTCTGATTTAAGGTCGTGGTGGTACACCTCGGGGGCTGAGCAGCTAGTAGCTCGCCTGACCTGTTGCCACAGCTCTGAAAGGTGGTTCAGTGGTCAAAGGGACTCACACCATTCCAGCCAATTTTTGCCTGACTCCTATGGCGTTTCCCTTGGTACCCTAATTGCTTCCCTTAAGAAGGCTGGGTTGTCGGGGGTTCTTTGCCTTCGGAAATGTTTTTCTACGCATGCTCACTCTGTGGTTGATTTCCCTTTATCTCATCTTTAAAAGTACCAGGCGTCCTTATAATTCCTGGACCATGGCTGAGTTTAAGGTAAGTCTCTGTGGGCTGCTTGATTTATGGCACTGATAAGTCTGACTTCAACCACTCCCACGTTTCACTCTATGGGGTTCATTGCTTCTAAGAAGTGGGCCAAGGCATTCTGAAAGGCTTTTCAGTTGGCTTTGGGTGGGCCAGCATCCTGAGGGTAGTAACAGTGCCATAATGGTCACTTGTGACAGTCTCATCAAAATACTATCTAATTCTCTCCACCAGAGCCGCAGTGGCCAAAGGGGAGGTCTAGGACCCCTCCTCTGACATGTGTTGGCTCTGGCTATTGAGAAAAGCGATCTTAGGGAAAGTCTCAAGCATGTTGGCTGCTGCATCCGGTGCCCTGCAGGGAGCCAGGATGGGGGTGGTGTGCATTGAAATCTCTATGAAATCCCTATGATTACTCGGTCTTGCGGTGCAGTATCACAGACCTGGCTGATGTCTAAGCTCCTACAGCCTGGCTTGCTGTACCAATTGTACAGCTGAGGGGCCAAACCCCGCAGGTGAATCTCAATTGCTAGAAATTTAACATTCTCTCCACAGTGGGTGGCATTGGCTATTGAAATGCAAGGGATTGTTGCTTAACCAGGGGGATCAAGCCTCTTTTGCCAGCTGTGCTTGGCAGCATGAAGACATAATACCCTGAGAAGCGAGCAGTCCCCCCTATTAATGTCTCCTGGAGCATGACCCCCCTAACGGAAGCCCCCCTTGCCGCGGTGGGAGGGCTTGAGGCCCCAATGATCTGGTGAGCCGGACAGAGGGCTACCCATACTGGAGGGGTCACCAGTGAGGGATGAGACAAAAATGGCTTCCTGGTGCCCCAAAGCCTATGAGAGGGGATGGTGCACCCACCCCTGGTTCATTCCCATCTTGGACCAGGGAGAACTCTCCATGTGGGGTTTCCCGTGCATGGCATCCCGTATTAACCAGGAGACAGGAGTCCTGGAGGTTGAGCGATGCTGCATGCTGCGTCCTGCAGCTAGCAACACACCTCTTTGGTCCTTATTCTGGTTAGACGGGTGGCTTGATCAAGGCCCGGTCAAGTCAATCGGCTGGTCAAATATGGCTAGGGTCAAGCAGCACTATTCAGTTGGTAGCGCATAGGTCCCGCGACTGCCATCAGTACTGTAATAGTGGCTGCGCATATTTCCTCATTACCCCTGTGGCTGTTGGGAGATTTTTTAACCCCAACTATAGCTTCCTCTTGTTGGACTCCATGGTGGTGGGGGGTGAGGAAATGAAGAATTTCCAATTTGTATGAGTACTACAAATTTACAAAGATCTAGCTCTCTCCCTGACGACCTACGCAATCCCCCGACCATTCCCTCTGGAACTTCACGTATTGTCACTTTGGAACCTTTCCAGCTTCCAAAGGGCAAGAATGGGAATTGTAATGGTTCCCGTGCTCCCAAACCAGGTAAGAAGGGGGAAAAATCCTCCTCAATCCTAAGGAAATTTTTACCTGGTAAAAATGAAAACATTTCATATAGTAAGTACCTAGTAGGAAGACCATTGATGGTGTATCAATCATGGATCTTGAATATTTTTGAAGTACATCGAAAAATTGTTGAAGTATGTCAACGTGATCCTCGCATCACCCCACAAAGAGATGGTAGCCTGATAGTTGAGGTTTCGTCACCAGACGAGAGTGACCGTCTATAAAAGGCTATCATCCTTAGTACAATGGTGAACAGAGGGTAGTTATACTTGTTAACGGCTGTCACTCTTTATTTCTGAGAGTTGGCGCACACAGTATAAAACAGACATTTTTGTTATACGGGCAATCGGGCCGCGTGAGGTCATGGTCAGCCCCATGGAGAGAGGCGAGGGCCGACCCTAGCACGGTGGTAGCTTAGCACGAACTCTTTTGGTCAAACGAGGTCAGATATAAAATGTGACCTCCGCCCCCACTGAGTGGGTGGTTCTTATTTGGACATTTGGATCCACGTTGGAAACAGCCACGTGGTCCACTGGGAACGAATGAATTATCCACATACTGTAACAAAATAGAATTATCCCCATCTTATGTGCTCGGCCCCTACTCGCGCCCGCCCTCGAGGCGCTCAAAATTTTTTTTTTGGGGG
>NW_023650305.1:0-2500 GCF_015228065.2 Penaeus monodon | reverse complement strand
TATATGTGTGTGCGTATTTATGTATGTATATATATTTGAACAATGAATATGTATGTTTTCCGTTATATATGAACCCCACACACATACACACAACACACCCCACACACACCGACATATACATGCATATATATATATATTTTATATATATATAATAATATATATATAATATTATATTATATAGTATATATATATATATATATATTTTTCATTTGACAATATAAAGATTTGAAAATTTATATAATTTGTGTGTAGCACAAATTTCGCAAGTATTTTTCACTCTGGCAAAGGGCCTTGGGAACAAGGTCGGAGAGTAATTGGTGAATGAATAATTCGCACTACTCTGTATAAAATATATATATATATATATATATATAATATATATATATATATATATATATATATATATGTATTACATATATATATATATATTATATATATAATATATATATATATATATATATATATATATAAAGGGAATTCGATATGATAAACTATTTAATCTTCTTACAAAAAAAAAAAGGAAAAATAAAAAGTAATGGATGAACTTCTTCCCAATGCTCCTGGATAAGGAATAAGAAATACGAATAATCTTTTTACATTTGTTTTTGAAAAAATAAATTATCGCTGTCCAAAATATATATACTAAATCCCGCAAAGATACCCAAGGGGCACAGATTAAGAAAATGGATGGGAGAATCATTATTATATATTTATTACATGCATTTTCTTTCTTTCTTTCTGTTTATTTGTCACTGAGAACAAAAATTCAAAGTATATATTTGCAGGAAAACCCGCTAAGTTTCGACTTTTAAATACGCTGTTAAGGATGACTAATCCGGCAACGACTTCGGTCACCCGAGGGCCCCTAACGGATACCACACCCCCGGTTCCTACTACGTCTGCTTCCCCACGGCCGTGTGCAGAGGGTCGCTTACACTGTCAACGGAGACTTCGGTTACGTGAGTACAAACCTGCTCCTGCCTACAAGCTGCGCCTTCTTATAAGCCCAACCCTGCCTACGCCTAATATATATTTGGACAGCGATAATTTTTTTTCTAAAACAAATGTAAAAAGATTAATCGTATTTCTTATTCCTTATCCATGAGCATTGGGAAGATCATCCATTACTTTTTATTTTCCTTTTTTTTTTGTAAGAAAATAAATAGTTTTTTCTATAACTTTATATATGGACCAAATAATTGTAGTACTGACTAAAAATTTCCCATAACAAACAATCCCCATAACAATTTTTTTAAAATTTTATATATAAAATTATATATATAATATATAAACTCTTTTAAATATAATATAGAAAAATATTTCTAGCATAAAAAGACAAACATCACCCAAGGGCACTTTAGCAAATTTGCTCCAACCCCAAAAAAGAAAAGAAAAAAAAAAATTATTATTAGCAAACACAAAGCACACCCCGATATAATATAATATTATATATATATATATATTTTATAAAATATATATATATATTTGCTTAAAATTTTATATATGTGCATATAAAACATAGTACCCTACATATATATACAATCATGCACACACACAAATACCCACAAAACACATAAAATAACTAAAGTGTATGTGGGGGTGCGTGTTTCATTATATTCAAAACCCTATACTATACAAACAAAAACACACATATTAAATGAAAATATACATACTTGAATATGGGAGTATGAATATTTTTTTGGACTACCTACATATTTGTTTTGAATTAAAAAAAAATTCGTGTTTTGTTTTTTGTGTATATATACATATATATATATTTATACATAATAGTATATGTTATACGTAGGGGGCTGGGAAGGAGGTTTTTTTTTTTGGGTGTGGGGTTTGTGTGTTTTTTTCTGTAACAGGGGCAGAGGAAAAAAAATATGTTATATATATTTTGTTCATATATATAATATATAAAATATAAATATATATATATTATATAATATATATATAAAAATACAAAATAATTTCATACTTTCAAAAACATTTCAAAACACACAAAAAAAAACACAAAACACCAACCCCACCACACACATTTTATATATATATATATATATATATATATATTAAAATGGGTATAAAATTTTATATATTTCGCCGCACACATATATAATCATATATGTGTTTTACATTATATTCATACTTATTTCATATAAAATACAAAAATACACACACAAAAAAAACACTTGTATATGTATAATATTTTATATATTATTTGTTTTATATCATACATATTACGTATATAACATATTTTAAAAAATTTTATACATATAAACATGTATAAATGTTAAAAATGTTTTTTTGTTAAAATACTCATATATCTGTATTTATACATTATCTGTGTTTTTTAGACACATAAACATATACATTTTTTTACAATTATATATTTTTACTTAGACTGAGAGAAAAAGCAGTTTTTTTTTTATGTATGTTTCTGTATTTTGTTTTTGCGTGTTCGTGTGTGCCTGTGTGCGCGTTCGTGTGAGAGTTTTGT
>NW_023650304.1:0-6046 GCF_015228065.2 Penaeus monodon | reverse complement strand
CTTTCCCCTCTGCCATGCCGGGCCTAAGAAAAAGGGCCCCGGGCGAACCCAGAATTTTCGCAAATCTAAGCAAGCAACCCTTTTCCTCTTCAACCTGAAGATGGAATCCAGTGGTTTCGAAACGTAGTCTCACTTTCAATAAAGGGGGTTTTTTTGTATTGTGGGTTTTTCTTCCTTGTATCAAACGGAAGAGTTTTTTGTTATTCAATTATATTATATATAATATAATATTAATAAATAATATATATATATATATATATAAAAATTTTACAATTACGTATGTTTTTTATATATTTATAATACGATTGTATATATAAAAAAATTTATACTTCAAATTTACCTTCAGGGGTTTGTAGGAGAAAATAAAATGAGGGGAAATCCCCCAATCCTTCTAAACTCGCAGTCCCCAAACTAATTGGAGGAACTATCTCTCCCGCTTTTAAAAAGTTAACTGAATACCCAGACTATTTTTTGGTGAAACCCGTAATCAGTAGAAAAGAAAAGGTTTTTTTCACCAGATTCCCTGCCCTGCTGCCGCAGTTTCACCGCAACCCCGGTTTAGGGGCTAATAGGGTGCTACCTTTTTCAGGGAACCCCAGGGTGCAGTTTTTTTGTCTTACCAATATATAATAAAATAAGGACAATAATATTAATATATATAATTTTAAAATATGTATATTTATAATATTATATAATATATATAAAATATTATATATAAAATATATATTATTAAAAAAATTAATATAATATATAATATATTTTAAAAATAATATATATATATTTTATTATATATTATATAAACCGATAAAAATTTTTAAAATATTATATTATTTTATATATATATTAAAATAATATATAATATATTTAAAAAATTATATATAATATAAAATATATAATATATAATATATATTATTGCCCTTTTTATTTTATATATTGGGTAGACAATAACTGCACCCGGGGTTTCCCCCGGAAAAAGGATAGCCCCCATTAGCTCCCCATACCAGGTTGCGGTGAAAACTGTCGCAGCAGGGCAGGGGGAATTGGTGAAAACCCCTTTCATTCTACGATTAAGGTTCCCCAAAATAATATTCTGGCGTTTTACAGTGTAATTTTTTAAAAAAAAGCGGCAAGATAGTTCTTCAATTTTTGGAGACTGGGGTTAGAAGGAGCTGGGGATTCCCTAAAATTTATTTTCCCCGAAAAAACCTCCTGAAGGTAGATAGTATGTTAAAATATTTTTTAATATTACACATCTTATATACATATATATAAATCTACGTAAGGAAAAAAAATATATAATTATATATATATTTTATATATATAAATATATATATATATATATATATAGAATAACAAAACACTTTTCCCGTGTGATCACGGAAAAAACCCACAATAAAAAAACCAATTTATTGAAAGTGAGACTACAGTTTCGAAACCCACCTGGTTTTCCATCTCAGGTCTGAAGGGGAAAGGTTTGTTCTTGAATTTGCGAAGTTCGGGCTTCCCCGGGCCTTTTATTTATGCCCGGGCATGGCAGAGGAAAGGGAGGGGGGGGGTATAAAAGAGAGAGAGGAAAGGAAAAACGCGGGAAAAGGGGGCAGGTCAGGACAGACAAAACAAGAAGCAAGGGGGGTCACATGGGTCAAAGGGATGGGGCGGATAAAAAAGCGCTGCCTAATTTAAAATTTGAATAGGGGTTTTTCCCCTGCTGACAGTCTCCTCGTTTCCCCATATCCCCGCCTTCCCCCCGTAGGGCCCACCCGGCGCATAGCCCGCCGTTCCTCCGGCCTAGTGACCTCCATCTGTTTCCCGTTGTCGTCCCACCTCCCGTGTTCCCCCCCGTTGCCTCTCCTCTCTTCTTAAACCCCCTCCTCCCCCTTACCCTTCAGACCTGAAATGGAACCCAGGTGGTTTTCGAAACTGTAGTCCATTTTCAAAAAAATTGTTTTTTTGTTTTGTGGGTTTTTTTTTCCCATAAAAATATATATATATTAAATTATTTATAATATTAATAATATTATTTATTATATAATATAACACACGTATGTATGTAGGGTTTGTATACATATACTAACTATATAAATAAATAAATATTTTTATATTTATATATATATATTAATATTATTAATATGTTTATAATATTTTAAAATATATTATATATATATAAATATTATATTATATATAAGTACATTTAAAAGCAATTTCTGAAATTTTAGTCAGCACCGCCAGGCCTTCCTCACATTTCCTCATAACAGGGGCTCAAAAGGGGTCTCAGTTCCGGGGAAAAAACATCATCAGGAAACTTAGTTACGCTTCAAAATGCACAACCTCTTTCAGATGAGTTTATTCAAAGGAATAATTTAATGGGAAAAAAAAAACTAAACAGATACCAGCGACAAGACCGTCGAAAAAATAGGGGGAAGGGAAGTTGAGAGAAAAGGGAAAAGGGAGGGAACGGGGAAAGAAAGGGGAAATTGAAAGGAATCAAAATCTTATATAATCTATTACAATAAGGGTTTTATGTTCTATATAAACTTTTAAAATACATTTTAAAGGAACAGGGACTAAGCACCCCAAAGAGAGCTCTTTGGAGCCCCTTTTAGTATTTTTATAGGAAGTTATTTTTACAAACCCCTACGTAAAAAAAGGAAATTTAAAAAAATTACTTCCATAATTGTTTTGTAAAAACCCCCGTTAAGATTTTTAAAAAAGGAAAAAGCAGCTATACAAATATACATGTTTTTCACAAGAATATCTTGTTATAATATTTCTGCTACCGGGGGATAGAGTACACATATTGAATTTTTTTTGAAGTTTAAAACATTTTTGGAAAAACAAAAAAAAACCAATTTTCCCCTTTTTATGGTTTGAATCAAAATTTCACGTGCGTTTGAAGCTTTGTAACGTAGTACAGGTTCCTCACACTGCGCGTCGAAAACCGATGTGGATTTTGATTTTTTCGTGAAGAATGTCAAGGGCACAGAAAAGTCGATCCCAAGGATATTTTCTTTAAATTTCAAAAGGGATTCTTTCCCTTTATTAGGGGAGTGTTTTTAATCCACAAAGGAATTTGTTTTACCAAGCTTTAAAAATTTTAAGATTACAGTGTCTCTGTGTATGACAGTATTTTTTTATTCTTTGTATTTTGGAAAATTTTTTTAAAAGGGGTTTTTGTGGTAGTTTAACAAATTCGTTTTTGTCACCCCTTGCTAAACGTAAGATGTCATTGCTAAAAAATTTTTCATTTGTTTGAGTTTTTTTTACTTTAAAAACACTTTCTTCGGGGAATTAACCCTCACTATTTTTTTTTAGTTTTTGACGGAATTTAAATTTTAGTTATTTTCATTTGGTAAAAGGGAAATCGCATGGCCAAGAGCGGGTACGCCCCAACTTTTTTTAAAAGAAGATACTAAATGGGTTTTGCAACTTTAACGGAAGTTAGGAGATCCCTTTTATTTTCATTGTTAATGTATGCCATACTCCTAACTCAAACTAAAGTTTTGGAGAGTAAAAGGGAAGTCCACGACCACAACATCAAAGGAAATTTTTGGGGTCTCTGAGTGTATCCAAAAAAAGCACCCGTTTCTCCTTAAGCAGTGTCTCTGGCCGTTTGAGGGGGGCCCCCTTATCCTCAAGAGATGCGCTCCCCAAAAGTTCCCCCCATAAAGGTTCCCTAAAACATGTAAACAAACATGGGTGTATGAGGAAAACGGTTTTTCCCTGCGACTTTGGAAACCCAGATTAAAGGGTTTTCCCTTGGGGAAGCCGTCCATTTTTTTTTTTTCACGACTCCTGGTTTTTTGTTTTTAAAGTTTTTTTTCCCAGTTTTTTTGTTTTTTTTTCTCTAAGGGTGACCATCTAGTGTCGGTTATTTTAGGTCACCGCTCCATCATTTGTGCGTAATCAGTTTGTGCAATCTTCCTGCCTTTCGCTTGTAATGAGCAATCTTTTCTCTTGGAAAAATATCCATGCTGCAAGTAAGTTTTTTTTTTGTCGCCAATGAGGGAAAAGGGGGGGGGCAGAGAAGGGGATGTTGACTGAAAGGTAAAGGGCAAAAAGTGAACATTTAAAGTAAATTTTTTTTTTTTTTCTCTTAAAAATTTCCGCAGGTGATGACGCTTTCCGAGCTCCTCTCTTTTTAGGCCCGATCACATCGCGTCGCTAGTACATTTTCCGGCCCACAGAGGCACTTATTGCACCCCCTTCCCCCCTCGCCTTGCAGTCGACATATCAAACCTATTTGCCCCTTTCCATCCAGGGGGGGGGCATTGCTGAATCATAGATACAAATTGTTTATATCACACATCCCTGTGACGTATAATGTTTTCAATTCGGGAAATATGAATCCGTATTGTACAAGTTTTATCGATACCCTTTTAAAAAAAGTTTTCTTAATATTATTTTAAAATTTATTCATATATCTGTTATTTATATATTAAAATTTAGAATATCAGCTTTTTCTATGGGTAGAAAAATGACCATGAATAAAATGAATCTTCCCATCCGTATCATATAATTTCCGTTTTTTAATTCATCATTTTTCTCGATATTTTTACGTTATTACGTTAAAACCCAAAATTATCCTATTTTTGAAAAAAAGATGGGAATGTGGAGCCTAGGCAGGGGACTTTAAATTTTTGGGGATGGTTATATTATATGGCATTTTCTTTCTTTTATGTGCTTAATTATCAAAGGCAGAATTTTTTCAAACCCCCCAAAGGGTTATTTCCCCTTTTCCCATTTTTTATGATTTCTCTTCTCTCTCTCTCTCTCTCTTCCTCCTTCTTATATATACATATATAATATAATAATATATTAATAATTATAATAAATTATTATAAGCTACACCACACACACAACACAACACCACAAACACACACACACACACCCCATATATATTTTAAAATATATATATAATTTTAATAATAATATTAATGTTGTGTGTGTGTGTGTGTGTGTGTGTGTGTTGTGTGTTGTGTGTGGTGTGTGTGGTCTGGGTGTGTGTGTGTGTTTTTTGTGTGTGTGTGTGTGTGTGGTGGCAGTGAAAGAATATCGAAATACTTCCTTTTACTTTCCTTCCATGTCATTTAAATACCCACTGAAGAAATTTTAAATTTTTTTTGGGGGTCTGATAACGAAAAAATACTAAGGCCCTTTTTAAAAAGATTTATTATTTTATCTCCATCATGGAGAGTCACGAAAAGATTTCCTTTTCGTTTTCAGGCTTCATTTTATATAAAATTTTTTTTTATTGTCTTTTTGTCTTGTCCATGTGAATTTTCAGCATCAGAGATACAAAAATCAGTTGGATTTATAATTTCACAAATTGGGTTTTTTGTTTTCCCAAAGGGGTCATGGTTAAAAAAGATGAAAGATTATCTATTGCACTGCATTGCCTGACAGGTTTTTTGCTAGCAATTTAGAGGATGGTTTTTTAGTTTTGGAGTATGTCATTTTTTACAAAGTTTCACGCAAAGCGTCTGCGTTTTTGAAGTATGTGTGGTAATGTACACACACACACACACACACACACACACACACACAACACACACACACACACACACACCACACACCACAACACACACACACCACACACACACAAATATATAATAATATATATATATATATATATATAATATTAATATATATTATATATGTTATATATATAATAAAATTGCGCTTTGTTTAGCCCCTTTTGAATTTAGTCCCCTGGGGAACCCCAAAGGAAGCTAAAACTTGGACAATTTAAATGAAGAATAGCATCGGAAACTACCCTTTTTTTAAAAATAAGTAAAAAATAAAGAATAAAAAAAAAGTTTTTTAAAACTAAAACTTAGTTTTCTTGGTCTCGGGGGAAAATCGACATCAAAAAAGGAACAGAAAAAAGTGGCCCCCAGGTAGAGGTTTGTGGTGCAAAACCTGCTTTCCCCTTTTTATGTAAAACTTTAGGACAACACGGTCAGGGTGGAATTAGAGCTGAAATTTTGTTGGGTCTGTGGGGGAAAAAAAAGGTTTAAAAAACAAAGGATATAAATTTTTTTTCCAA
>NW_023650303.1:0-2500 GCF_015228065.2 Penaeus monodon | reverse complement strand
CGATGGAGATGGACGAGGACATTGACGCCGTCCTGCTGCGGCAATTTAACTGCATGGGGACGACTGACAAGGAAGTCCTGATTAAAGAACTGCAGGCTTAGTGGGTGCGCATCTAAATGAACATTCGGCCAAATTTTATCTAGAAATGAAGATTGGTAAGTCATTTTTAAGCTAAACCCATTTTCGAGAGCTAAAATCCAACGAGAGGAGCTGTGTGTGTGTGTGGGGGACGTGTGTATGTTGTTTTTGGAAAGAAAATTATACATGTGAGGTGACGTTAGTCCCTGTTAATATATGAAGAATTATATGGATTTACTTTCATTTGGTTTACTTTTATAAAAATACTGTTTGTAGCATTTATAAGTACTGTGTTTCATAAGGCTTGTTCTGTTTAAATGCTGATTTAGTATATTAGACATGATATTAAAAAGGATATGTTACCATGACATCTCACCAATACTTTCTGTTTATTTCCTTTATTTTTATATTCCTGCTTTTTCTAATCTGTGGAATCTTACTTTTTAGCTAGTGTTTGATTAGAAATTGCACTGACATAGATTTATGTTAAGTAGAATTGCTTTTTTTAAACTTAGATTTCAGGTTGAAACATGAATTCAACCAAAGGTGTCATTTTCTTTTTTTAAAAACTTCTCTTTTAAGTTGCTAAATGTCAACATATATCAGAACTGGGAGTGGGTTAGGTTACCTGCTCACATATCGGTGTAATGTGTTAAGATAAATTTTTTTGCTGTAGTAAAATTAAAGTTATTGATATTGTTTTTAGTAAATTTTTTTTAGTTTGGTAAATTTTAAATATCAAAGCTAGCATTATTTACCTCAGGAATTATGGTTTAATGTTTAAAGAGACTCAAAGGTTCATTCAGAACTGACTTTTTCTTGAAAATTTGGGTTTAGCATTTTCACTGCAGCAAAGAACAATAAATCTATTATTGCAAATGTTTTGGGCAAGATAGAGCTAGAGTTTTTGAAATTGTCCCTTAATAGAGTACAAGGGAAGTCTACAAGATTCGTTGTTCCCGATTTATATGTGATAGAGTTTTGTTGTTGTTGTTGGAAGTATATGATTTTGCCAGGAATATGGTGACACTGTAAATTTACACAATAATCTGGTTCGGCTTGATAGGGTTTGGGGTGGTATCTGTTCTTTCCCTGATGTACTAAGCCCCTTAAGTCAGATGGCAAGTATCTGTTCATGCATAGTTGAGCCTGTTTTGTGTCATGCATACTAATTTGTTTTATTAGGTTTTCTCATTTTTGAGAATGTACTATATTGAAAAATCTAAGCATTGCCAAAAGGAAAATGAGTAGGATTAGATAGATAAAGAAGTTGCAGTTATATTCCTTGCCAGACTAGAGCAAGACACAAATACAGATTTAACCCTAATGAAATGTACAAACACAAACACAGATTTACCCTATAAAGTGTGGCAGTGAAGTGTCAAGAAATTAGAGGTCAGATGCTGATGTTATACAAATGCATTATCACATAGCTAGAGCAATACAAATAGCATCTAAGCCTTCATCAAAGCCAATGCAATTGGAGTGGTGTGAGTACAGTTTGGTTGAAAGCTGACATATAGGAAATGGCTTTGTTTGCTGTCTCAAGATAAACCTTGTGGTGAGAGTGAATTATTTTTTCCCCCATGTTATTGCAATTTTTGTTTTTCCTAATGTGTTATGAGTTATCCATTATAAAACTCATTGATAGTGCTTTTTCGTATTTCTCCTGATTTGATAAATTTCTCGGGAATATAGGAGAGAAGGAAAGGAAAGAAAAGGAAAGGAAGGAAAGGGCGAAGGAAGAGGGAGGGATGGAGGCAGAGAGGGAGAGAGGAAATAGGGGAAGAGGTAGAAATAGAGATGAGGAAATGAGGGAAAGATCAGGGGAGGGAAGGAGGGAGAGGCAGGAGGAAAAGGAAGGGGGAGAGGTAAGGAGGTAGGGGGAGAAGGAGGGGGGATAGGAAGAGGGGAGGACAGGAGAGGGTAGGAGTTTTGGTGAAATGGAAGGAGGTTAGGAATGAGATGGGAAGAAAAGGAAGAAATTGGGAGGAGAGAGAAAGAAGTAGAAGGAGAGGGAAGTAGGAGAGCTAAGGAGATTAGAGAAGAGGGAAAAAAGTAGGAAGATGAAGAAATGAAGAGGAGAGGGAGAAGTAAGGGGTAAAGGGAAGGAGGTAGAAGGAAAAAAGTACAGGTAGGAGGGGAGATAAGGAAGTAGGAGGAAAAGAAAGGAGGTAAGAGGGGAAGGAAAGTGGTAGAAGGGAAATGCAGCAAGAAGGAGGAGGGAGAAGGAAGCAGGAGAAGAGGGAGGAGGTGGAAGGAGCTAGGAAGGGAAGGAAGGAGATGGAGAAGGAAAGGGGTAGGAGAGAGAGAAGGCTGTAGGGGGAGGGAAGGAGGAGGAGAAGTTATTATATGTGTGTGTGTGTGTGTGTGTGTGTTGTGGAGAGAGGAGAGAGAGAGAGAGAGAGAGAGAGAGAGAGAG
>NW_023650302.1:7500-32535 GCF_015228065.2 Penaeus monodon | reverse complement strand
TGTGTGTGTGTGTGTGTGTCGGTGTGTGGTGCGTGTGTGTTTGTGTGTGGTATGTGTGTTATAAGAAAGAAATATAAAATACAATATTTTAAATAATAAAAAGACTTTGCAAAAAAGGTTAATATTAAGCTTTGATATTATTACACAAAAAATTATATATTATAATATAATTATATATATACAGGAAATATATAAATTACATTTTATGAGTAAACAAAACATTTTGCATTGTTTTGTGTGTTTGGTGCGTGTGTGTGGTGTGTGTGTGTGGGTGTGGGTGGGGGTGTGGGGTTGGTGTTAAAGGGTGTAGTGTGTAAAGTGTGTGTGTTATTTTGTTTTTTTATATACATATACATTATTTTTATACAGTATATCTATATAAATAAAAGATTTTGTACATACGATTTGTATGTGGTATTTTTGGTGCCGCTGTGCTTTCATGAGTATGTTTTTCGGGCTATCTGTGAAATCAACGTATGTTAACGTAACTTAACCAAAACAGCACCTAACCAACCTAACGATACTTAAGAACAACCTAGCCAAACCTAAGGTAAACTAATATCTCATCATCAATCATCATCATCATTAATTTTGCCCCCCCCCTTCCCTTCCCTTTCCCTCCCCCTTCTCCCCTCCCCCTCCCCTCCCCCTTTCCCTTTTATCTCCCGTCCCCCCCCCTTTTCCTCTTTATACTTCCACTTCTATATCTTCTTTCCCCCTCTTCCTCTCCTCCCTTTTCCCACTTCTCTCCCCCTTTCCCACTTTATTTCTTCGTTTCCCCTCCTCTCCCCCTCCTCGACGTCCCCCTTTCCAGTTTATATAGATATTATATAAATTATAATAAATAGAATTTTTATTTTATATACATATAGTATATAAAATACATACATATAAATAATTTAAAAATTATATATATAATATTTATATATAATATATATAATTTAAAAAATATTAATATATATTTGTATAATATACTTATATGTATATATATTAATATATATATATATATATATATATTATATATATATTTTACTGGAAAGGACTGAGAGGAGGGAGGAAGGGGGAAACGAAAAAATAGAAGGGAAGGAGGAGGAGAATGGGAAGAGGAGGAGAGAGGAAAAGGGGAACGAAGATATAGAAGGGGGAAGTGAAAAAGGAAGAGAAAGGGAAGGGGGGACGAGAGAAAAAGTGAAGGAGGGGGGAGGAGGGGGAGGGGGGAAAGGAGGAGGAACGGGAAGGGGGAAAAGGGGGGGACAGAAAATAATGATGATGAGATGAGAGGAGATGATGTTTATTTTCCTTGGGTTAGCTGGGTTTATTTACGTTAAGTATCGTTAGTAGGTTAGGTGCTGTTTGGTTAATTTTACTTTAACATACTTTTTGATTACACAGATAGCCGAAAAAACAATACCATGAACGCACAGGGGCCACCATCCCTAATACAAAACGTATGTACAAAATCTTATTTATATATTTTTAAAATGTATAAATATTTTGTATATGTATTACAAAAACAAAAAAATACACCCCACATTTGCCACCATACCCCCTTACACCACATACACCCACACCCCACCCACACACACACCACACACCCACACACGCCACAAACACAAAAAACACATGCAAACATGTGTTTGTTTACATCTATAAAAATGTGAATTTATTTTAATTTGCCTGTATATATATATATTTTATATATTATATATATTATATATATATTAATAGATAGTAAATCCCAAAGTTATATATGTAGCCCTTTTATGCAAGTTTTCTATGTTTTAAAATTTGTTTTTTATATATTTTTTTCTTTAAAAAAAAATACACCAACACACACACAGCCACCACCAGCGACACACACACACACACACACAATAACACACAGAAACACACACACACACAAAACACACACACGCCCCATTATAATATATATATATTATTATAATATATATAATATATTATATATATTTTTAGATAAAATTGTGTATAATATATGCTACATATACATACATTTTTTTTTGTGTTTGGTTGTGTAGGTATATATATAATATATATATATATATATATATATATATATTAATATATATTATATTTTTTTTAAAATATATATAATATATATAATGTGTGATGTGTTTCGTATATATTTTTATTAGTCTATCTCTCACCTCTCTGTCTATTTTTTTTTCTGTTACATCTATTATCTATCTATCTACTATATAATTATATATATAAATATTATATATTCTGTGCATATAATATACATATATATATTTGTAATATATACATGATATCTATATTTTGCTCCCTCTTATCTATCTCCCTATATTCAATCTTATTATTAGTATGTAGATTTTTTTTTTTTTTTTTTTTTTTTTTGAAGTCCCCTGCCCCACAAGGGTTTTGGCGATCAGGGATTTCCATGTTTTTCTTCCCCAAATTTAGAGCGGGGGTTTTGCCGTTCCCTTCCGCCGGTGTTTTTATCGAGTTATCATCTTTTTTACCCGGTTCTGCGACCGGCACTGATTTGGGGCTGGTTTGCTCACCACGGGCTAAGGTAGGCAACGAAGTGAAGTTCTTTCCCCCAAGGGGAATAACGCGCGGCCCGGTGACTCAAACCCTCGAACTCAGATCCCGTCGTGACAGTGTTGAGCCGATGCTCAACCACTGGCCCCCGCGCCTAAATATATGTATATAATGTATATTTAAATATATGCATATTTATTATATGTATATTATACATATATATATGATAAAAAATTATAATATGCATACTGTTATGGTATATATATACATATATTAAATATATATCTCATCATCGTAAAGGGGTCTAACCCGAGGGGGCGCATGGCCGCATCCCCCCTTCGCTTCCAGCCACAGGATCCTCGAGGCGAGTCTCCGGCGGGCACACGGCCCATCTCAAATTTCCCTCGCGCAGGTTTTTCGAGCGCCCAAGCCATGATCTAGGACCCCCACAGGTCTCCCACCCAGGGTTGTCCCAAGAGACAACCTATGGACAGGGTCGTCCATAGGGAGGCAAGCTGGGTGGCCTATACCCCTGAGTTGGCGATCTGGATTATGCAAGTAACAGGTCCCATGCCGTCCCCGGGGAAAACCGCCATTTGGACCTTGGTCCCAAACTGTATCCCATGTCCGGGGGAGGACTTTTACAAAAGGCTCAAGGCGAGCTCCAAGGCACGGATACGTCCAGGTTTCGCTTCCAATAGAAAAACTGGAAGATAAAGGGCTTGAAGCAGCGTTGGGTCCTTCTGCATGGTACCGACACTCCAAACGTTTTTGTTGACGATTTCATGGCCCCTGTTCCCAAACAATCCGTTAGATTTCTTGGTCTGAAAACCCCAGAGATAGGGGACTACGCTACCAAGTATGTAAAATTTCTGTTTTAAACCCTCGCCGCAAGCATGGATCGACTGAACGGTTCCCCCTAACGGGCCCCCCAAAGTCTGAATTTTGGTTTTGGGTCCAAGACCTCTGGGCCTAAGGACTTCCCCTCATTGTAAATGCATCAAGAGCCCCCCAAAAGTGACCCCAAGGAGGGTAACATCGTCGGAAAAGTCAAGGTCTGAGACCTTAAATTGCCCTAGTGTTGTCCGCATTGACTTTGGCTAGTAGCTCTCCCCATTATCCATCCATACAAGTGTTGAAAAAGTGGGGGTGAAAGGACACAGCCTTGCCTCACCCTGAATTAAAGGGAAAAGTTCGACATACCACACTTTACAGCATTTCTTACAGTATAGAGGCCTTGCTACAGGCCAAAATCTGTGTCGGGAATTCCCTGAGCCTCAGGTCCGCATAACGATTCCCCATGCACCGATCAAACGCCTTCTTTAGGTCGATTAGGTGCGAGCAACCCACGCCGAAATCACGGCGGCGTTCCACAATTACTCGAAAAAGTAGTATCGGGGCTATTGGACTTGCCAGGGGTAAATCCAGATGCTCCGGTTCTGATGGCCCCAAGGGGGCGGATCCGTTTAGAAGAAAGTGGGGGAGAAAATTGCCCGGGTTTCTGAGCATGTAATGCCCCGGTAGTTGCTACATGCAGCAAAAATATATATTATATATATTATTAAAAATAATTTTATATAAAAATTATATATGCGGTATGTGTGTGCATTAATTTTCTATATCATTGCTATTTTATGCTATCTATTTATCTACTATCTATCTAATATATAATTTTATTATATATGTAATATAATATATGTATATATATATATATATATTAATGATACATACATACATACAACATAATACACATTATTTATTATCTTTTATATCTATTTATTTTCTAAGTAGTATATATATATATGTATATATATAAATACATATACAAATTTTTTTTATTTTTATAAAATATATAAGAGTAAGAGTGAGAGAGGGGGGGAGGGGGGAGGGAGAGAAAGGAGAGAGAGAGAGAGAGAGAGAAGGGGAGAGAGAGAGAGAGGGGGGAAATGATGGAGTGGGAAAAGAGGGGAGGGAGGGAGAGGAGAGGAGAGGGGGAGAGAGAGAGAAAGAGAGAGGAGTGGAGTGAGGGAGAAGAGAGAGAAAGGACAGAAAGAGAGAGAGGGGAGGGGGAGAGAGAGAGAGGAGAGAAAAGAGAGAGACAGACAAAACAGACAGACAGACAGACAGACAGGAGAAGACAGACTGAGACAGGTGGAGAGAGGACTGGGGGAGGAGAGAGAGTGAGAGAGAGAGAAAGAGAAAGAAGAGAGAGAGAGGGGGAGTGAGAGAAAGGAGAGAGAGAGAGAGAGACAGAGAGAGAGAAGGGAAGAGAGACTGCGAGAGAGAGAGAGGGAGAGAAAGAGAGAGAGAGAGAGAGAGAGAGAGAGAAAGGGCAAAAGAAGAGAGGGGGGCAAAGAGAGAAAAAGAGAAAGAGAGAGATGGGAGAGGGGGAAAAAGGGGAGAAGAGAAGCAGACAGGGGAGACGACGACAGACCGACAGACAGACAGATGACTGAGACAGAGTGAGAGGGAGAGACTGAGACAGAGGAGGGGGAGAGAGAGAGAGGAGGAGAGAGAACTAAATTTGAAGTCGAGAGGCGAAAGCATTATATATAATTATATATTATATTTATATAATATATATATAATATATAATTTAATTTTATTTTTTCATTTATTATATAGGTTGTGTGTTGTTGTGTGTGGGTTGTAATTTTTTATATATAACCTTCTCTATCCTCTCTTTTTAATCTTTCCTCCCTCTCTCTTTCTTTCTTTTTTTCCCTTCTTCCCTTCCTTCTTTCTCGCCTCTCTCTCTTTCTCCCCCTTTTCTTCTCTCCCTTCTCTCTCTTTCCCTCTCCCCTCTCCCTCTCTCTTTCTCGATTTATTAATTAAAAATCTCAAAACGAAATATTTGAAATTAAAAATTATCCTCCCGCAAAAATTTTCAAAAGCTAGCAGTGCGCCAATGAAATTTTTAATGTTGATAAAATTTTTTTTATTTCATTATTATTAAAATTAATTTATTTTTGTCGTTATTTTTTTATCATTTTATTTTATTTTTATTATTATTATTTTATTATTTATTAAATTATTATTTTATTATTTCATTAATATTTTTTACTTTTGCTATTATTTAATTTTTATCATTCTACCATTATTGTTTTCATTTTGTTTTTGTTATTTTTATTATTACTATTATCATTTCATTGTTTTACATTATATTATCGTTACATTTTTGTGTTTTTTAGAATTATATTATAAAAATAAAATTACTAATATATATTATAATATTTTTTTATTATTATTATTATTTTTATTATTATTATTATCATTATCATTGTTTTACTAATTTTTATTATTATCGTATCATTTTTATTATTTTTATTATTTTGTTTTGTTGTTTTTACTTTCATTAATATTTTTATACTTTCACTTTATTTTTAATTTTTATCATTCCATTTTTTGTTACATTATTAATTTTTTTATTATTTTTTTAATTTTTCTTTTTATGTTATTATATTACATTCGTTATTATTATTTGTGTTATTAGAATTATTATTACAATTTTAAAAATTACTAAAATCATTATTCTAATTATCAAATCATTATACGTTTTTGTTGTTTTTGTTTTCACTGTTTTTATTTTTTTACTATATTTTACTTCATTATCATTATCCCTTTTTTATCATCATTATTATTTTTGCCTATCATTAATTAATATCAATATTAGCAAAAAATTTTTTATTTTATCATTATTCCATTACATTTTTGTATTATTAATTTTTAAATTATTTTTACAATCGCAGCCCAAAAAAAATGGCGCCCTTTCCCTGGGATTTTTGTGACTTGTTTTACACAGACCGTGACTTGTTGTTTTGCTTTTAAAATTTTTTGGCATTTTAAACGGAGTTTCAGAATCATTGACCGCGAGTAAAACTTATTTTTTCTGGTGAAAAAAGAAAAAATAGCGCAATCATTTAAAATGATACATTCTTGAAAGTGTAAATCAGGGAAATGCGTGCTGAACGTGACTTGGCATTTAAAGACGACTGGGCCGCGTCTTTTTGGTTGCGTCAATCGTTATGATTTTTCTTCACTATTTCACCATCCCCATCCTATCCCCCATCACCATCTCCTCATTTCCTTTATCTTTGTCATAATTATCAGCAAAAAGCATTAACATTGTATATCATCATCATCATGAACATAATTATATCACCTCATCACCATGCCTCACCATTCGTCTCCATATAATCACCTAATAGATTGAGCGTCATTTTATCACCGTCAACCATCATCTAAACACCTCATTACACCATACTACCATCGCCATCCTTCCACACCATTCATCAGTAACAATTTTCCACTACTCAATTCTATCATAATCCCTTCACCTTATCACAATCACCATTCGTCACTATCCCCATTTCCAAAAATCATCACACTCTAATATCACTAACACTCATTCTCATCATCACCAAATCATCATCATTTTCACTTTAAAACCATCACATCACCATCATAATCATCATCACTCATTCATCATCATCATCCCATAATCACATCACTTATTCAGGTCATCACCCTAATCATATCATTGTCACTTACACCCATCATATCACCACATACCATGGGTTCACCATGGGGTCTTGACCGATTCCCGAAACCGGCAACCTGATGGACCCATTGTTTGTGGGAGTTTTTAAACGCGTAACACTCCCTCTGCTTCGTGTCGTCTGTCCTCACCTGCCCCGTGTTACCGCGTTGCCTCTCCTCTCTCTATTTTATACCCCCTCCTCTTCAGACCGGAAGATGAATCGTGGTGTGATTTCGAAAACTGTAGTCTCACTTTCAATAAAAATTAGTTCTGGTATTGTGGATTTTTTCCATGTATCAGCAGGAGAGTGTTTCCATTCATACATACTATACATACATACATTATATATATATATATAATCTAAATATTATATATGATATACATATCCTATATATAGGTGGTGTGTGTGTGTATGTGTGTATTTAGTATGTATCAAAGAAACACCACACATATAAATAAATACAAGCACACACACACACAAACACAATATAATAATGTGTGACGTTAGTGTATGTATGGCATATATATATATATATATATATATCATATATATATTATATATATATATATATATGTATAATATATGTATATATATATGTATATATATATACAGACAGAGAAAGGATACCTATGGCTATGTTATCATATAAATACATTTATATTGATATCTAAATATATATATATTATATTATAATATATAGATATATATATATATGCATATATGATATAATAGATATGTGTGGTATGTGTGCGAGTTATACATACATATATAAATAAAGATAGATAAAAGATACAATATATAATATATATAATATATATATTATTATATATACCGACATATAGTATTTATACGGATGGAATATATAAACAATATGGAAGTATACATATACACATATATATTACCAATATAAAATGTCTATAATTAGAAAATATATATGTTAATTATATATGGATATACATATACATATTATATGTATATAGGTGTTGGTGTGTGTTGTTAGTGGTGTGTGTGTAATGGTATGTGTCTTGTGTCTTCATCAGTCCGATAGTAGAGACAAAACAATGCAGACGCATATAGAGAAGAGATAGAAGTATAAGATATATAAGATCTTTACACATACCTACATCCTACATAAATATAATATTATAGCGACATATCTATATATATATATATATATATTGACAGAGAGATATTAGATATATATATTAATAGTAATATAGACTATACATATATATATAGGACATATTCATATCTATATATTTATATCTAACATATATGTATAACCTATATATATATAGATAGATAGATAGATAGAGAGATATACTATATATCGTATCTATAGTATATATATACATATATATTACATACACACATACACACACAGACACACACATTCAGATATGTGTATATATATATTAATATATATATATATAGTGTATATGTATATATATGTGTATGTAATAGATATATATATATTATATATACTGGAATGAGGACGTTCGAGGAGGAGGAGAGGAAGGGGGAACGAGAAATAGAAGTGTGAAGGAGGAGGAGAATGTGGAGCGGAGGAGGAGAGGAAAGAGGGGAACGAAGATATAGAAGTGGATTCAGTAGTAGAAGGAAGAGAAAGGGAGTGGGGACGGAGAGATAAAAGTGGAAGGAGGAGGAGGAAGGAGGAGGAAGGAGAAGGAGGAGGAACGGGAAGTGGAACGGGGGACAGAAATATAATGATGATGATTGATGATGATGGATGATGATGATTAGTTTACCTTAGGTTAGGCTAGTTAGTTTGACGTAAGTATCGTTAGGTAGGTTAGGTGCTGATTTGTTAAGTCACGTTAACATACGTTTGATTACACAGATAGCGAGAAACACATACTCATGAACGCACAAGCGGCCACACCAACATACCTACATACAAAATACGTATGTACAAAATCTTAGATATATATGTATATACATGTATAAATATATATGTATATGTAGAGACACAAACATAAATACAACACACACACTTGCACACCACATACACCCTTACCACACACATACACCCTACACACCCACACACCACACACACACACACACAACACACGGCACACCAAACACACACAAACACATGCAATAACATGTGTTTGTTTTACATCTAGAAACATGTGAAGTTATATATATTGCCTGTATATCTATGATATATAATATATATATATATATATATAATATAGATAGATAGATATTGCAAAGCTTATATGTAGACCTTTTTATGCAATGTCCTTTCTATGTATTTAAAAATATGGTATTTATATATTATTTCTTTATAAAACAAACCATACCACCCACAACACACACGGCACACACCACACACGCAGGCACACACACAACACACAACACACACACATACACACACTAGAAACACACACCACACACAAACAAAACACACACCGCCGCCATATATATTAATATATTATATATTTATATAATATATATATATACTATATATATATATATAGTTATATTTATATGATATATAGGTGTATATATTATGCATATCATATCATACATACATTTATGTTTTGGGGGTTTTGTGTGTGTGTAGGTAGATATATTATATATATATATATATATTATATAATATATATAGTATATATCTTATGATAATAATATATAGTATACTATATATCATATATTATATAAAATGTGTGCATGTGTTTTCTGTATATATTTTTATTAGTCTATCTCTTTCACCTCTCTGTCGATCGATCTTTCTGTCTATCTATTATCTATCATCTATCTATCTATCTATCTTATATTATATATATATATATATATATATATATGTCTGTGCATTATATATATCATAGATCTATTTGTTAGATATATACATAGCATATCTAGCTTATCTGGTCACCTCCTACTATCTTACCTATCTTTCAATCTATATGTATGATGTATGTAGATATGTTTTTTTTTTTTTTTTTTTTTTGAAGTGCCCTGTCCCACAAGGACGTGGGCGAATCATGGATTTCCATGAATTTTCTCGCAATTTAGGAGCGGATGTTTGCCGTTGCCTTCCGCCCGGTGTTTTTATCGAGTTATCATCTCTATTTACCGGTTCTGACGACCGGCACTGACTTGGGCTGGCTTGCTCACCACTGGCTAGGTAGGCAATCGAAGTGAAGTTCATTGCCCCAAGGGAATAACGCGCCGGCCGGTGACTCGAAACTCGAACTCATGATTGCCGTAGTGACAGTGTTGAGTGCCGATCGCTAACCCACTCGGCCACCACGCGACTACAGATCATATGTATATATATGTATATTTTAATGAATATCTGCATATTTATATAATATGAATATATACTAATATATGCATATATAATATATAATATATGCATACATGTATTATGTATATATACATATATAGAACATATTATATCATCATCATCATCAAGGGTCTAAACGCCGACGGGTGGGCACGCATGGCCGCACCACCCTTCGATTCCAGCCACGAGGATCCCTCGAGGGCGAGTCTCCAGGCAGGCACACGGCCCATCTTACTTCGCGCGACAGGTCTCGTCGAGCTGCCCAAGCACATGATTCTAGGACGTCCCACAGGTCTCCTCCACCCAGGGTTGACTCGCAGAGAGGACAACCTGATGGACAGGCGTCCATAGGGAGGCCAGCTAGGTGGCCATATAGCCTGAGTTGGCGATCCTGGATTATGCAAGTCAACAGGTCCCATGCCAGTCTCACGGTGTAACCGCCAGTTGGACACTTTGGTCCTGCAAAACTGTATCCCATGATCCGGCGGATGGGACTTGTTACAAAAGGCATTCAAGGCGAGACTCCAAGGCACTGGAAGGAGGCCAGGTTTCGCTTCAATATAGCAAAACTGGAAAGTATCAAGGCCTGAAGACACGCAGCTTGGTCCTTCTTCATAGGTAACGACATCTCCAAACGGCTTGTTGATCGAGTTCATGGCCCTGTTGCCAAACCAATCCGTTACTGACCTTCTTGGTCTGAAACCCAGAGATAGGACTACGCTACCAAGGGATGTAAAACTTTCTGTAACTTCAACATCCTCGGCCCGCAAGGCATGGACTCGACGAACGGGTTCCCTAACAGGACCCAAAGTCCTGGAAATCTTGGTTTGTCAGGAGACCTATAGGCCTCCTTAAGGACTTCACCTCCCCCCATTGCTTCAAAAATGCATCAAGAGCCTGCCACAAGTGACTCCAAGGATGGTAACATTCGTCGGCAAAGTCCAAGGTCTGAGGACCTTAAATGCAATCGTGTTTGACTTCAGCATTGACTTGGATAGTAGCTCTGCCATTATCCAGTCCATACAAGTGTTGAAAAGTGTTGGTGCAAGGACCATAGCCTTTGCCTCACCCCTGAAGAACAGGGAAGAAGTTTCGACATACCACACTTTACAGCACTTTCATTACCAGTATAGAGGCTTGCTATCAGGCCAAAATAAATTCGTGTCGGACTTCCCCTGAGCCTCAGGATCTCGAATAACATTCCCGATGCACCGAGTCAAACGCCTCTGAGGTCGATGTAGGCTGCGAGCAACCCACCGACCGAACTCACGGCGCTTTGCGTTCCAAAATTACTCGAAAACGTAGTAACGGTCTATTGGTACTTGCCAGGAGTAAATCCAGACCTGCTCCGGCTCGATGCCCAGTAGGTGGTTGCGAATCCGTTTTAGAAGGGAATGTGGCGAGAACCTTCGCCTGGATGCTGAGCAGTGTAATGCCGTCGGAGTTGCTACATGGCACGCAGATCTATATATATTATTATATATATATATATATATATATATATATATATATATATAATATATATGCGTGTATGTCGTGGCAGTATATATCTATATCTAATCTGTCTAATTATATGTAGATCTATTTCATCTATCTTAATCTATCTACAATATATATATATGTAATAATAAATAATATGTATAATATATATATAGATAGAGACATACATACATACATACATACATACACATTATTATTTATCTATCTATATCTCTATTGATCTGTATATATGGTATGTATATTTATATATGTATATATATAAATACATATACAAATTTATTGTTTATTTGTATACTATATATAAGAGTAAGAGTGAGAGAGAGGGGGGAGGGGGAGAGAGAGAGAGAGATGAGACGAGAAGAGAGGAGAGAGGGAAAGAGGAGAGTAAAGAGAGAGAGAGGTGGAGTGATGGAGCGAGAGAAGGCGAGAGAGAGAGAGAGCGTGAGAGAGAGAGAGGTTGGATGAATGGACCTAGTGAGGAAAAGAGAGGGGAGGGAGAGAGAGAGAGAGAGATGACGAGAGAGAGAGAGAGAGAGTGAGAGCTGAGAGTGAGAGAGAGAGAGAGAGAAGGACAGAAAGAGAGAGCGGGGGGAGAGAGAGAGAGAGAGAGACAGACAGACAGGACAGACAAGAACAGACAGACAGGAAGGCAGACAGGACAGACCGAGACAGAGTGGAGAGAGAGAAGACTGAGACAAGATTGTGAGAGAGAGTGAGAGAAGAGAGAAAGAGGAGAGAGAGAGAGAGAGAGAGATGAGACGAGAAGAGAAGGACAGAAAGAGAGAGAGGGGAGCATAGAGAGAAAAAAGAGAGAGAGAGAGAGAGAGGGGAGGAGAGAGAGAGAGAGAGACAGAGACAGACAGATGGACAGACAGGCAGACAGACAGACAGACCGGACAGACAGACAACTGACTGATACAGAGTGAGAGAGGGAGAGACTGAGACCGAGTGAGAGAGGAGAGAGATAGAGAGAGAGGAGAGAGAACTAATTTGAGAGTCTGAGAGAGCGAAAGCGATATTATATATATATTATATATATATATATATATCATATTAATTTAATTCATTTATAGATGGTGTGTGGGTGTGTGTTGGTTGTGTGGGCTTTGTAATTTTTATTATATACACCCTCTCTATCCTCTCTCTTTTTCTAATTCTTCCTTCTCTCTCTCTCTCTCTTTCTTTCTCTCCCTCTCTCTCTCCCTCTCTCTTTTCTCGCTCTCTCTCTTTTCTTCGCCCTCTCTCTCTCTCTCCCTTCTCGCTCTCTTCGTCCCTCTCTCTTCCCTCTCTTCTCGATCATCTAATAAAAATCTACGACATCGAAATATTTGATTAAATTTCATCCTCCCGCAAAATTACTAAATAAGCTAGGACAGCGTGTCGCCAATGTGAATATTAATTGTTATAAAATGCTTTCTTATTGTCAGTATTAGTTAAATTAATATTATTTAGTGTCGTTTATTATGTTGGTATAATTAGTATATGATTATTATTCTCATTTGATTATAAGATATTATTATTAATTAGTGATTATGGATTCTATTAGTCTTAGTAAGATTTTATTAACATTATTAGTATAAGTATATTTTCATATTCTTATTATTGGTATTAGTATTATTATTATGTTTATTATTATTAGGGTTATTACGGTCATTAATATTATATTCCTTTGCGAGTATTACATTTTGATCATTTCTCACCATAGTGTTATCATGTATTGTATTTGGTTATATTATTATTACGATTATCAGTATCAGGTTAGTATCATACGATTATCGTTAGCATTATTTGGGATATTAGAATGATCATTCAATTATAACAATTACTAATATCCCATTATATAATCATTATTTTATATTTATTAGTTATGATTATTATTATCAAGTAGTATGAGTTATTATATTGTTGTGAAGTTATCCAATGGATTAGATTATCAGTATCATTGTTTTAGTTATGAGTATTGTTGTGGTTGTGTTTATTTATTCCATTAATATTATTATTACTTTCACTATTTATTATAATTTTGATCATTCTCAGTGTGTTTATCAGGATTATAGTGTTATTTAGGATGTTCTACTATTAGCATTATTATTGGTATTAGTCATTACATTAGCGTAGGATATGGTGTTATGTGAATTATCATTACAATGAGAACAATTATGAATATCATTATAGAATTATCAATATCATTATACTGTGTTTGTTGGTGTTGTTATCACTGTTGTATTATTATTACTATTATTAGTACTATCATGATCATTATCACTATTATTGAGCATCAGTCTTAGTATTGCCATCATCATTATCATTAAAGCATTATGTAGCAAAAGGTGTTAGTAATCATTTATTACCATTAGCAGGATGGATATTATTATTATCATTGAACATTATTTTTACCAATCGGACAGCAAAACAAAATGGCGCCTATAACTCTGCCAATTTCGTTCGCTGTTTGACACAGACCGTCGACTTCCGTTGTTTTGCTTTTAAAATTCTTGGCATTAATCGGAGTTTCAGGAATCTATTGACCAGCGGAGTAAGCTTTATTTTCTGGAGGATAAAAGAAATAATAGCGCAATCCATTAACATGATGACATGCTCTGGAAAAAAAAAACAAAGTGAGAATACAAGTGAAATGCGAGGCTGACGTGACTTGCATTTTAATGACTGAAGGGGCCGCGTCTCTTTGGTTGCGTCATATACGTTATGCTTATTCTCTTCACTATTATCACCATCCTCATGCCATCCTCCATCACCACCTCCTCATTTTTTCTTTCATCATTAATCGTCATAATTCTCGCAACAGCATTAACATGCTATCAATCATAATCATCATGACAAATAAAAGTTACTATCATTCCTCATCACCCATCGTCCCTCACATAATCGTCATCCAGTATAATCACTCGATTAGATGAGCTTGGTCATATCATCACCTCATCACCATCATCATAAACACATTCATTATAACCATACTCACCATCGCCATCACTCCATCACCATATTCTCAGTAACAATATTTCCACTAACCTCAACGTCAGTATCATAATATACTCACCTTAGCATCATCATCAATCTCTGGCAACTATCCCCATTACCAAACTCTATCATCACCTCATAATCATCACTAACACTCTATTCATCATCATCATAACCCATAAATCAGCATCATTGTCACTTACACCCATCACATCAACATTCATAATCATCACTCACTCTATTCATCATCAGCACTCACAAATACCTATCAATTCTATTCATGGTCATCACCATAAAAATCATCATCATTGTCATACACCACCATCACATCACCATCATTAATATCATATCACTCTATTCATGGGCACATCACAATGATCAGTCATCATTGTCGCCCTACACACGATCACATCACCATATAATCATTCCACTATCACTCTATTCATCATCACCATAATCATATCATCACATGTCCCTTACACACCATCATCATACCATTGTCAGTACATAGCTATTCTCATCACCATCACTATGAAAAGTATTTCGTCAAAAAAAGGGCTATAAATCTCTGCTCAAAGATATGAAATAATTGGCGGAGATAATTTCGGCCTGACATCTCCTTCAGTGCTTCTCTGCGCCACGATGTCGCGCCGACGGCCGGACCTGGCGCCGCTCGCTATGCAACTCGGGCAAACGTTGCTGCTGTCTGTTGGATTCTCTCCTCTCTCTCTCTCTCTCTCGCTGTTCTCTTTCTTACAGTCCTTACCCTACCCTCCACCTTTTCACCTCTCACCTCTTTCTGCAACTTTCTCTAACGTCTCTCTCTAGCTATATGAACTCCTTAACCCTCTCTCTCTCTTTCTCTCTCTCTCTATCTCTGTCTCTCTCTTTTTCCCTCCTTCCCTCTCCCCTCTTTCTTCCACTTTTTCTAACTCTCTCTCTATCGATATTAAATCCTTAACCTCCTCTCTCTCTCTCTCTTCTAACCTCTCTCTCCTGTCTCTCTCTCTCTCTCTAAACTCTCTCTGTTTCTCTCTCTCTCTGATGGTGATGCCGATAATAATGAGATAAGGATTAATGAGATAATGATTAATGATGTTGATTAATACTGATGATTGTGATAATTTGGATGATTGATTAGGATAATAATGAGATTAATGATAATGATGATGAAGGCAATAATAATGAAGGCCAGCAAAACGATAATCATAATGAGAAAGCAACGCAGCAAGAAAATGCAAGTCACGGCTGTCATCTTATTCGCTCTCAAAACACACTTCAGATATCATCTGTTCATCCTCAGGGCGTCGACATTAGGTCATTTACCTCGGAAGCTCGTTGTCAATACTCTGGCGATGTCTTTCATTTCAGGTGAATTAATAATAACCATAAAAGAAAAAAATAAAAGTCGACGGGTGTGACAGCAAGTGGACGAAACATCCCCGGGAGAGCAGCATTTTGTTTTTGGGTTAATTTCGCATCAGATTATTATTTGTTACTCCCGCTGTAATTATCATATCATCATACTAAAAAAAATATTCAAGTAATCAAGTACTGTTATAGTCTAAAAGTTTTATTATCAATATATCATTTTTCTACATTATCAATGATGCTAATATGCAATAACTTAATATCCCATCTAATTATTCAGTTATGCAATATTGTTCATTAATATTGTGAATATCGCTGTCCTCATCATCATCATCGATCGTCATTATGACTTCCTCATCCTTCCTTCCTACCATTACTTTCATATCTGTGTCATCTCATCACCATCATCAGCGTCATGCATTTCCTTGTCAGAATCATCATATTTCGCTTTACCCGCATTTCGTTCACTTATTTATCAATCAGTTATCATTCTATTCATTTTCGTTTCGTCTTTTGCTCGTCGACCTCCACTTCCCCTCCCTGTCTCTCACTCTTTAACTCCGTTCCTCACTCTTTTATCTCTCACATCCTTTCAATTTCTATCTCTGGCTCTCAACACTCTCTCTCACCTTTCACTCGGTCTCCCACCTTTTCTATATCTCTTGCATTCGTCTCTCTTATCCCTCCCTCTCTCTTCTCTTCACTCTACTCTCACCTCTACCACTCGCACGCTCTGTCACTCTACTCTGTATCTAACTCTCTCTCTCTCTCTCTCTTCTCAGTCACATCCTTCTCTCTCCCCTCTTCGCACTTTCTCTCTTCTCTTACTTCTCTCTTCTCTCTCTCTCTCTCTCTCTATTCTATCTCCCTCTTCTCTCTCTCCCTCTCTCTCTCTCTCTCTCTCTCTTCTCTTCTTGCTTCTCTCTCTTCTCTACACCATTTCTAATCACTACCTTCCTCGTTCTTTCTCCCTCTCTTCTCTCTCTCTCGCTCCTCTCACTCACTCTACTAACGCTCACTCACTCTCTATCTATATGTCCTTCTCTCTCTCTCTCTCTCCTCTCTCTCACTCACTCACTCACCCTACTACTCTCACTCTCTATCACTCTCACTTCTGGACCCCTCTCATCTCTCTATCTATCTATCTTTATCGTCGCTTCTTTCTCTATCTTTATTTTCTCGTCCTTTCCTCTATCTTTCTCCCTCTCTCTTTATCTCTACCAATATATATATATATATATATAATATATATAATATATATTATATACATATATATAAGGTCCTTCGCAAACGCTACTGCACGCCCGGGCAAGTAAAAACGCTCACGCGCGGGGCGACGGTTTGCGGCGGGCGGCGGAGGCGGCGGGACCCGCGATGGTTTTTTTTTTTTTTTTTTTTTTATTACAGCGGTCGTGGTTTGTGGCAGTAGGACGGTGGAAAGAAACAAGCAAAAGGAGAGTCCCTACTTTGCAGAACATTTAGGTGAGTTTAAGAATATAACACATACGTATCTGTCATTAGATGACGAATTTTCTCAAATTTCCTTTTGTTACAAGAAGATATTCCATAAATATACCAATATTACCTTGCTGCACACAATTAAGTATATATATAATATTAATACTAAAATTGTGCAAGCAAGGTATATTGTCTAATTAGGAATATCTGCATTGTAACAAAAAGGAAATTTGAGAAATTTCAGGTCAATAATGACAGAAGTATGTGTATATTCTTAAAAACCTCACTAATGTTCATGCAAAGGTAGCGACGTCTCCTTTGCGTGTTTACTTTTCCACCGTCCTACTGCCACAAAACCACGACCGCATGCACAAAACCATCGCCGGGTTCCGCCGCCTCCGCCGCCGCCGCAAAAAACCGTCGCCCGCCGCGTGCGAGTTTACTTGCCCGGGCGTGCAGCAGTAGCGTTGGCGAAGGACGGCGTAGTATATATATAGATATATAATATAGATATATTATATATATATATATATATATGGGAGAGAATGAGAGAGGAGGGAGAAAGAGAGAGGAAAGGGAGAAATATAAGAGAGAGAAAGAGAGAGATAAAGATAGGATAGATAGAGAGAGTGAGAGGGGAGGATACAGACGTGAGAGTGATAGAGAGTGAGAGTCAGTAGAGTGAGTGAGTGAGTGAGAGAGAGAGAGAGAAGGAGAGAGAGAGAGAAAGAGATTAGAAGAGAGTGAGTGCAGAGTAGTAGAGTGAGTTGAGAGAGAGCGAGAGAGAGATGAGAGAGGGAGAAAGAAGAGGAAGGGAGTGAAGAATGAGAGTGAGAGAGAGAGAGAGAGCAAGAAAGAGAAAGAGAGAGAGAGAGAGAGAGAGAGGGGTAGAGAGAGAAAGAGGTAGATAGGATAGATAGAAGAGAGAGATGAGAAAGAGGAGAGTAAGAGAGAGAGAAAGTGAGAGAGTGGAGAGAGAAGGAGAGTGACGAGAGAGAGATGAGAGAGAGAGCAGTGAGATACAGGAGTAAGAGTGACAGAGGTGCGAAGTGGTAGAGGGAGAGTAGAGTGCGCGAGAAAGAGAGAGGGAGAGGATGAGAGAGAGAGAATGAAAGAGAGATAGAAAAGAGTGAGAGACAGAGTGAAAGAGTGAGAGAGAGTTTGAGAGCCAGAGAGAGAAATGAAAAGGATGGGAGAGATAGAAAAGAATGAGAGGACGGAGTTAAAGAGTGAGAGAAAGGGAGGGGAAGGGAGGTAGACAGAGCAAAAGAGGAAACGAAATGAATAGATAGATACAATGATTGATAAATAAGTGAAGAAATGCGGGGGTAAGTTAAAGCGAAAATATTAGATTCTGACAAGGAAAGCAGACGATGATGTTGGATGAAGATGACCAGATGATGACAAGTAATGTAAGGAAGGTAAGGATGAGGAGGAAAGTCATAATGACGATTAGAGATGATGATGATGAAGAACGCGATAATCACAATTAATTACTGACAATATAGCATAACTAGAATAATTAGATTGATATTAGTTATTGCCCATATTAGCATCATTGATAATGTATAAAATTATAATATTGATAATAAACTTTTAGGACTTAACAGTACTGATACTTGATATTAGTTTATGTGATAATGATAATTTACAGCGGGAGGAACAATATAATCTATGCGGAAATACCCAAAAAACAAAACTGGCTGCTCTCCCGGGGATGTTTCGTCAACTTGCTTTCACCACACCGTCGACTTTATTTTTTTCCTTTTATGGTTAGTATAATCACCATGAAAGACACGACATCGCCAGATATTGACAAACGGAAGTGCCGGAAGGGAAAATGAACTATGTCGACGCCCTTGGAGATGAACAGATTGATTCTGAAGGTGTTTAGAGCGAGATAAGATGACAGCGGACTTGCATTTTTTCTGCTGCCTTACGTACTGTCCATTATGATATCGGTGCTGCCTTATTATTATTGCCTCCCTCCTCAGATCATTTATCATCATTATTATCCTAATCATGCATCCAAAATTATCACAATCATCCGTATTATATCAACATATTACATTATCAACATTATCATTATCTTCATTATATCGTCATTTCACCATCAGAGTAGAGAGAGAGAAAACAGAGAGAGTTAGAGAGAGAGAGAGAAGGACAGAGAGAGAGAGAGTTAGAGGAGAGATTTGAGAGAGAGAGGTTAGGGAGTTAATATAAGAGAGAGAGAGAGTTAGAGAAAGTGCAAGAAAGAGGGAGAGGGAAAAGGTGGAGGGTTGGGACGGAGTAATTAAAAAGAGAGACAGAGAGAGAGAGGAGAGAGAGAGAGAGAGGAAATCGCAACAGACAAGCAGCAACGTTGCCCCGGAGTGACAGAGCGAGCGGCCAGGTCCGGCGGCGCGCAGAACAGCGCGGCGCCAGAGAAGCCACTGCGATGTAGGGCCGAAATTATCTCCGCCAATTATTTAATCTTTGAGCAGAGATTATAGCCTTTTTTGACGAAATGCTTTCATAGTGATGGTGATGATGATTGTATGTATAGGACAATGGTGATGATGATGGGGTGTAAGGACAATGGTGGATGATGATGATATGGTGAGAGAATAGAGTGATGAGTGCGGATTAGATGGTGATGATTGATGGTGTGTAAGTGACAATGATGATGATTATGGTGATGATGATGTATGAATAGAGTGTTAGTGATGATTATGATGGGTTGATGATGAGGTTGGTTAATGTGGATAGTGACAGACGATGGTGATGATGATGATAATGGTGAAGTAGATTATGATACTGGCAGTTTGAGGTTAGTGGAAAATATGGTTTACTGGATGATATGTGATGGAAATGATGGCGATGGTGAGCTATGGTGATAATGATGGTGTTTATGATGAGGTTGATGACGGTGATGATAATGACAGCTCAAGCTTATCGAGGATATAATGGATGACGATGATGGTGATGGACGATGGGATGATGGATATAGTAAATTATGTCATGAGGATGAATGATGATAGCAATGTTAACTTGCTGTAATATTTGACGATAATGATGAAAGGAAAATGAGGAGGATGGTGATGAGGATGAGGATGAGGATGGTGATAATAGTGAAGAGAATAATCAGAAAGTAATATGCGCAAACCAAAGAAGACGCGGCCCAGTCGCATTAAATGCAAGTCACGTTCCAGCCTCGCATTTCACGATATTATACTTCCAAGACGCATGTCAGCATGTTAATATTGCGCTATTATTGTCTTTATCAATCCAGAAGAAATAAAGCTTACTCCGCTGGTCAATAGATCTGAAACTCCGATTAAATGCAAAGAATTTAAAAGCAAAAACAACGAAGTCGACGGTATGGTCAAACAAGCGACGAAAATGCCAGAGGTAAGAGCGCCATTTGTTTGCTGCGATTGGTAAAATAATGTTAATAATGATAATAATATTCAATAATGATAATGGTAATAATGATTTACAATAACAATTTGCTAATAAATGATATTAATAGATAATGATGATGGCAATAATAATAATGATGATAATAATAGTGATAATTGATAATGATAGTAATAATAATAGTAATAATAATAACAACAGTGAATAACAACAACACAAAAACAGTGATAATGATATTGATAATTAGAATAATGAATTAGTAATGTTTATAATTGTACTGATAATTCAAATAACCCACAAATAATAATAACGATAATAGTAAGGATAATAACAATAATAATGATAATAGTAATAATAATATAACAAATATAATAAGTGATAACAAAATGCGAATGATAAAAATATAATACTAGTGAAAGTAATAAATAATACTAATGAAAGATAATAACAACAACAACAACCAATAATAATAATAATACAAATGATACTGATACTAATAATAAATGATAATAAAACAATTGATAATAATAATAATAATGATAATAATAATAATAATAATAATAATAATAATAATAATGATAATAATGATAATTAGTAATTGTTATAATTATAATGATAATTCTCATTAAAACACAAATAAGATAACGATAAATAGTAATGATAATAACAATGATAATGAAATAGTAATAATAAATAATAACAAAATACAATAATGATAACAATAATGGTGAGGAATGATAAAAATTGTAATAATAGCGAAAGTAATAATAATATTAATGAAAGTAATAACAATAATAATAATAATAATAATAATAATAATAATAACAATAATAATAATAAATGAACATAATAATTATAATAATAATTATAATAATATATTATAAAAAAATAATAACGACAAAATAATATTAATATTAATCATAATGACAAAAGAAAGCATTTTATCAACCATTATAAATTCATTGGCGACACCGACTGTCTAGCTTAGTAAATTGCGGGAGGATGAAATTTTAATTCAAATATTTCGATTTTCGTTAGCTTTTAATTAGGATGAATCGAGGAAAGAGAGAGGGGAGAGAGAGAGGAGAAGAGAGAGAGGGAGATGAGGAGAGAGAGGGCGAGAAAGAGGAGAGAGAGCGAGAAAAGAGAGGGAAGAGAGAGAGGGAGAGAAAGAAAGAGAGAGAGAGAGAGATAGGAAGGAATTAGAAAAAGAGAGAGAAGAGAGATGTGTAATATATAAAAATATTACAAGCCCACACACAACACACACACACAACACAATATCATCAAATGAATAAATCTTTATATATATATATATATATATATAATATATAGATATATATTATATCGCTTTTCGCTCTCTCAGAATCTTAAATAGTTCTCTATCTCTCTCTCTCTCTCTCTATATCTCACATCTGTCTCAGTCTATCCATTCGATCAATCTCGTATAAGTAAGTATGTCTGCTGTCGGTCTGTCTGTCTGTATTGCCTGTCTGTATGTCTGTACTGTATGTCTCTCTATATATATCTAAATCTACCCACTATCTATCTATCATATATATTTGTATCTACTCTGCTCCCAATATATATACTTTTCATGTCCTTATACTATATATGTAATATATATATATAGTCTATATTAAATATATATATATAATGTAAGTCTATAATATAGCCTTTAACATACATATATGTATATGTATATATAAAATATACTTTCTACACTACAATCTTCTCTATATATCGAGACTCTCTCTTTCTATATATATAACTGCGACTATAAATATGCTACGATTCTCTCTATCTAACTACGGTATCAATGTATGTATGGATGAATGTATGTATGTATGGTAGTTGATGGTATGTATGTATCTATATCTATCTATATCCGAAAATAGTCTATTTATGGACTTAGCTCTATATACTCATAAACTCTAACTCTCTCATATCTCTACTATACTACATATCTCTATAATCTATCACTAAAAGGTATATTCTCATAACCCACACTCACTATATCCTCAGTAAAACTCATATATCTCATAGTCTATCAGCTCTCTCTCGAGACTAGAAGAGCTAGAGACTAACACTCTAGCTCTCTTTCTTTATCTCTCTCTGTCAGTCTCTCCTCTCTCCTCTCTCTCTTTCTCTCTCCCTCTCTTTCTCTCACTCCATCACTCACCCGCTCTCTCTTTCTCTCTCTTTCTCTCTCTCTCTCTCTCTCTCTCTCTCTCTTATACCTCCCAACTCCTTCACCACCCTCTCTCTCACTCTAACCTTATATATATATACAAATACAAATAAATTTGTATGTTTTTATATATATAAATATATATATACATACATATAGAAAGATAAATAGATATATAGATAGATAAATAAATAGATGTGTATGATGTAGGTATGTATGATGTATATATCTATATATATATATAATATATTATATATATACATATTATTATATATATGTAGATAGATAGATAGAGAATAGATAGACATAAAATAGACAGATAGATATAGATTATATAATGCACACACATACAGCATATATATATCATATATATATATATATATATTATAAATATATAGATAAAGATATATATATATGCGTGCATGTAGCAAACATACCGCGGGCATTACACTGCTCAGCATACCAGGCAAGGTTCTCGCCCACATTCTTCTAAACGGATTCCGCAACCACCTACGAGGGCATCAGAGGACCGTGAGCAGTCTGGATTTTACTCCTGGCAAGTCCACAATAGACCGTATACTAGCGTTTCGAGTTAATGGTGGAACGCCGACGGAGTTCGGTCGTGGGTTTGCTACGCAGCATACATTCGACTCAAGAAGGCGTTTTTGATCGGTGCATCGGAATCGTTTATGCGAGATCCTGAGGCTCAGGGGAATTCCGACACAGATATTGGCCTGATAGCAAAGCCTCGTAGTACTGAATGAAAGTGCGTAAGTGTTTTGGTAGGTCGAACTTCTTCCCTGTTAATTAAGGGGTGAGGCAAGGCTGTGTCCTTGCACCAACACTTTTCAAACACGTATGGACGCGGATAATGGGCAGAGCTTACTAGCCAAAGTCAATGCGAGCCAACAGAGGCAAATTAAGGTCTCAGACCTTGACTTTGCCGACGATTGTACATCCTGGAGTCAATTGTTGGCGGCTCTGATGCATTAAGCAATGCAGGGAAGTCCTTAGTGCAGAGGTCTCCTTGAAAGACCAAGATTCAGACTTTGGGGGCCTGGAGGGGGGAACCCGTTCGTCGATCCATTGCTTGCGGCGAGAGGAGTTAAGTTACAGGAAAGTTTACATACCTTGGAGCGTAGTCCATATCTCTGGGTTGTCCAGACCAAGAAGTCAGTAGACGGATTGGTTGGCAAAACAGATGCCATGAACTCGAATCAACAAGAAAGTTTGGAGATGTCCCCCCCCCCGGTACTATGAAGAAGGACCAAGCTGAGGTCTTCAAGGCCTTGATACTTCCAGTTTTGCTATATGGAAGCGAAACCTGGACGCTATCAGTGATGGAGTCTCGCATGATGCTTTGTAACAAGTCCCTCCGCCGGATCAGGATTACAGTTGCAGAGACCAAGTGTCCAAATGGGCGGGTACACCGTGAGGAACTTGGCATGGGACCTGTTACCTGCAAATCAGGATCGCCAAACTCAGGCTATATGGCCACCTAGCTGGCCTCCCTATGGACGACCCTGCGTCCATCAGGTGTCTCTATTGCGAGACAACCTGGGGGAGGAGACCTGTGGGACGTTACTAGGATCATTGGCTTGGGCAGCGCTACGAGAACCTGTCGCGATTTTTAATAGAGCATGGGCCGTGTTGCATGCTGGAGAACGCCTCGATGGATCCTCGTGGCTGGAAGCGAAGGGTGGATGCGGCCATTGTCGCCCCCGTCGCGCTAGCCCTGATGATAGATGATGATATAT
>NW_023650302.1:0-2500 GCF_015228065.2 Penaeus monodon | reverse complement strand
TGGGCCCCCCCTGAATTAACGGGGAAAAAGTTCGACAACCCCCACCAACATTACAGCACTTTGGTACCGTATAGAGGCTTTCTATAGGCCAATAATCTGTGCGGAATCCCTAGCCCCAGGTTCCATAACGATTTTCCCAGCCCTCAAACGCCTTCTGAGGTCGATGTAGGCGTGAGCAACCCAGGCCGCTCACGCGGGGTTCCACGTTTCTCGAAAACGCTAGTATACGGTCTATTTTTGGGGCTTGAGGGGGTAAATCCAGACTCCCCGGGCTCTGATGCCCCAGTAGGGGGTTGCGGATCTGTTTTAGAAGAATATGGGCGAGAACCTTTCGGTTCTAGCAGGTAATGCCACGGTAGTTGCACAGTCCAATGATCCCTTTCCCCCTTTCCCGAGAGGGAAGACCACGCCCCCCCCGCAGGTAGGGGGGGAAAGGTACCAGATGCCAAATGGCAGTCAGGACTGTATGCAGGGCCCCACCTAGGTTCACCCCCGCCTTTAGCAGTTCAGCAGGGATATCATTAGCCCGCAGCTTTCCCCTCTTTGCTTTTGGGAAAACGCCAGCCTAACCCTGTTAGGGTGGGGTTTTCCCGCGATGGGTGGGACCCGGGACGGCACGGACATCCTTTCAAACAAATACTGTTGGAGGGCCCCCCTGGGAAAAATGTTTAAAATACTCAGCCAATATTCATGAACCCCAACTATCTGAGATATCCGTCCCTCTGCGATCGGACTGCGTCATCTGTGAGGAGGGCTTAGGGTTCAGTTTCTCGGGCTTGGTAGGCAGGGGGAAGGATTTCCAAAAATGGCCTTCGACCTCCTCAGCAAGAATCCCGAGGACAGTTCCCTTTTCCCTTCTCAGCATATCCGAGCCCCAACACCATGGAAAGACGCAAGCCTTTATTCCCATTAGCCTGCCCTTTCGACCCTTCTGGGCCCCAATGTCTCCCGGGGAATGTATTCGCCCCGCCTTGGGGTACGCCAAAGTACTCCTGAGCTGCTTCGAGTTTTCCCTTTTAAGAACTCCCACAAGCAACGGGTCCATCAGGTTGCCGTTTCTGGAACGGGGCAGAGACTGCCATGGTGAACCCCTGGCACACTCCCACCCCTTTGTCTTCCCAAATGAAACACCTTTTGGGTGGGGCCCCTGGAGGGACGGGGGAAATTTTGAAGTGGACCCAAGGGTACCCAAGCAGCCTATGACGGTGCCACAGAAACCCGCACCCATAAACCCCGCAGTTTGGAGGATCCTCCTCAAACCACCCCTGAAAGCGGTTACCGAACGCAAACAACAACAAGGAGGAAAAAGTAGGAATATTTTATATTCCGCTAGGAAGAACAAAAAAAAATCCTTGTGCCGCGAAATGTTGGATGGTAACAAGTTTTTTTTAAAAAAAAAATTAAAAAATATATATAATTAAAATATATATTATTTTATATTGTTTCCGCAAATTTTGGATGGTAACAACTGCAGCTCTGTTTCCCCAAAATTTTGGAATTCAGGTAATGAGTACCGTAGGGAATTTCCCAAATTTAAATTTACGTGCGTCGGTAATTTTATCTTTTTCCCGCAATAACCGAAGCATGTCAAGAATTATTTTTGTTTTTTATGGTTTTTTTGCAGAAAAAATATTTGAATTATCGGAATTGTATGAGATCCCCGCATTTTCTGCAAATTATTTGTGGGAGCGGGTATAATTTTAGTTTTTCTATCGAAGACAAATGCAAAATACTCAGCAGAAAAATGGCCTTAAACAAGGGTTTTAGTCACCAGATCACCCCACCATTCCCATACACCCCAAATTTTTTGTATTATTTTAAGTTTTTTTGTGAAGTGACCTGTGGAATATCTAGAGGGAAACAACAAAAACCACGGTTTTTCCCTTTTTTCATTTTGTGTTGATCTTTTGTTTCAGAGGATTACTTCTCAATATTTTTGTTGATAAATAGAATAAAAAAATTTCTCATAAAAAGGATTATATAAATATATATATATATATATATATATATTAAAATATTTATGTGTGTGTGGTTTTTGTGTGTGTGTGTGTGTGTGTTTGTGTGTACATGAGTGTCTATATTATTTTATATATTATATAAAATATTAATATATATTTATATAATATAAAAAAATACCGATTTTTGGCTTTCCCTACGTGAAAAAAATTTCCCCAATACTCTTTTTAAGGAAAAATTAAAAAACCCCCTGGGGGCCCCCGTATGAAACAATCCGTGCCAAATTTAAAAACGATTGTGAGAATTTGCATTATTGCGGAGGCCCTAATGCCAATCATAGCGTACAGGAGTATTTAAATTCGAGGAGGAGTGGTAAGTGTCTTATCATACATAGAAAAAATGTTGGTGAAAAACACTTCCTTGTGGGCCCCGTTTGCCTGGAAAAAATTCCAAAAAAATGAATTGTCGGAAAATAAAGGAAAAACCAAAAAAAGGCAAAAGGTTCCCCGTTTTTTTAAAGGAAATTGAAATTTTGAAAAAAAAA
>NW_023650301.1:2500-6046 GCF_015228065.2 Penaeus monodon | reverse complement strand
AGAGAGAAGAGAGAGAGAAGGGGGAGAAAAGGAGAGAGAGGGAGGAGAAGAGGGGAAAAAGGGGGGAGAGAGGGAGGGAGAAGAGAGGATGAGGGGAGAGAGAGAGGAGAGAGAGAGAAGGAAGAGAGAGGGAGGAGGGGGGAGAGAGGGAGAGGGAGAGAGGGAGGAGAGGGGGAGAGGGAGAGAGAAGGGGGAGGGGGGGGGGAGGAGAGAGAGAGGAGGGGGAGAGAGAGAGAAGAGAGAGAGAGAGAGAGAGAGAGAGAGAGGGAGAGGGGGGAGAGAGAGAGATAAAGAAGGGGAGGAGAGAGGGGAAGGAGAGAAGAGAGAGAGGAGGGGAGAGAGAGAGAGAGGGAGAGGGGGAGAGAGAGAAGAGAGAGAGAGAAGGAGGAGAGGAGGAGGGGAGGAGAGGAGAAAAGGAGAGAGAGGAGAGAGAGAGAGAGAGAGAGAGAGAGAGAGAGATGAGAGGAGAGAGGAGGAGAGGAGAGAGAGAGAAGAGAGAGAGAGAGATTTAAAGGGAAAGGGGAAAAAGGAGAAAAAAAAACCCGTAATAGGATAACAATAACAGGGTAGTATTTTTTTTGGAGATGCCCCCCGAACAGATCGGCGCTCGAGCGGGGGACCCGTCCCCCCCCCCCCCCCCGCCCCCTTCCCACGCAGGAAGAGGAAAGGCCCCTTTTCACTTTTTTTCTTTTATTTTTGGGATGACACATGAGAAAGGATTAAACCCTAGACCCAGGCTGCTTACCCCTCAACCCCAAACCAACTCAAGCTATCACGGGTTCCCATATTTAAACAGCCCAAAAAATCGCACTGTAACTCATACACTAGCAGTAGTACCGTGACCGTCCATTTCCAGCAACTCTCTCAGTAAATTTTGCCCCCGCGCCGCCGACACTTCCAGACAACCAATCATCTTGTGAAAAATCAATACTGATGATAACGCCACCTGTCAGTTCAAATAAACTCTGAAGTTCCAGGCAGTAGAGATAGTAGATAGATAGAAGATAGAGAGAGAGAGGAGGTGAGAGGGAGGGGGGGGAGGAGAGGAGAGAGAGAGAGAGAGGAGAGAAGGAGAGAGAGGGGGAGAGAAAAGAGGAGAAGAGAGAGAAAGAGAGAGAGAAATAGGAGAGATAGAGAGAGAGAGATAGTAGATAGTAGAGGAGAGAGAAGAGAGAGAGAGAGAGGAGAAAGAGGAGAGAGAAGAGAGAGAGAGAGAAGAAAATAAGAGAGAGAGGGGGGAGGAGAGGGGAGGAGGAGGAGGAGGAGGGGGAGGGGAGAGAGAGAGAAGAAAAGAGAGAGAGAGAGAGAGAGGGGAGAGAGAGAGAGAGAGAGCGGGGGGGTGTGAGAGAGGGGGGGGGGGGGGGAGAGAGAGGAAAAAGAAAGGAGCGTGGAGGAGGAAAGAGAGAGAGAGGAAAAAGAAAAAAAGAGAGAGAGAGAGAGGAGAGGGGAGAGGAGAGGAGAGAGAGAGGAGGAGCGAGAGAGAGAGAGAGAAGAGAGAGAGAGAGAGAAAAAGAGAGAGCGAAGGGGGAAAAGAGATAGATAGAGATAGAAGAGAGAGGAGAGAGAGAGAGAGAGAGAGAGAGAGAGAGGGAGAGAGATAGAGTGGAGAGAGAGGGGGAGGGAGAGACAGAGGGGAGAAGAAAGAGAGACAGGGAGAGGAAAGAAAAGAGAAAGAGAAGAGGAGAGAGGAAAAGGGAAGGAAAAGGGGAGAGAGAAGGGGGAAAAGAGGGGGAGAGAAGACAGACAGACAGACAGAGAGGTAGACAGATAGGTAGTGGAGAGAGAGGGAAATAAAAATGGAACATGCACCAGAAAAAAAGACATTAACAGCTTCTGTTAATTTCGTTTTTAAATTACAGAAGCTGTTAATGTCTCTTATATTATCTGGTATCATGTTCCATAACTTGGGTTCCACGTATTTCCATTTGACGTGCCACTGTATAAGATTCGATCTCTTAACAAAAAGGGAATATACTTGACGTGTCTGGACAAACCCGATGTGTTCCCTACAGTTGGGAAGGGCATTAACCATTTGGATAATACCCATGAATGAGATTGTAAATAAAAAACACATGTGTCATAGCTGCATTTAGAATGGACTTTTAACCATTTTTAAATTTTTTGATATGTGGGGTGATGTGATCAAGTTTACTGATATTACCTTGTGCTACTCTGGCAGCAAAGCTTTGTAATCTTTGCACTTTTTGCATCTGGATTTTTCCCCAAATGTTTGAGCAATAGTTAATTATGCTTAGAGCTAGAGTTTGCACAACCATGATTCTAGTTTCAGAAGATATTTGTTTTCTTATGTGATTAAGATATACCAGGGTACCCACAACCTTCCTGTGTTTATCAACGTTGGTCAAATGTCATGAATCTGTCTAAGTGTACTCCTAGATTATTCATTGAAGTTCTCGATCTGAAAAGAGCATCCTTCAAATTTGTGTCGTTGGGAATTTAGCTATTTTCTGCCGATCCCTAATGAATATACACGAGTTTATGTGGGTTTATTTTAAGGCCATTTGTGTCAAAATATAATTTGCTTGTGTAAGAGTATTTTGAGTGTTTTTTATTAACGTCACTATGAGTCACTATAAAAGAAACTGTGAATCATCGGTGTACTGCACTAGAAGGCATTTATGGGCTATTGGTAAATCATTATGAAAATTGTAAATAGGACCGGCCATAGAATAGAGCCTGCGGAACACCAAAAGGTACTTGTTTTTTTGATGACATATCATTTTTGATTCTTCCCGACTGGGTCCTTGTATCTAAATAGTTTTTAAAACCAAAAGGTACCAATTTTAGATTTTTAATTTGTTAAGGAAAATTTTCATGGCTGCCACTATCAAAAACCTTAGAAAGGTGGCATAATGTTAGCAAATTTATCTGATTTTGTCAGAAAACATGGCACGGGATGACATCGAAGTGGAGAAGATGTCTGATCTTATTTTATTATTAAATCCAACAGAGAAGAGGTGTTTTCTGTAATTCGTGTGGGTTTTATCTATTATTTGTGCGAATTTATTTTTCTTAATCATCTTAGCTAACTTTAGATTTTGTTTAAAAAAACTTTAGGCCTCCGAAGAGGGAAGAGAGGTTCTGTTTAAAGACAACTCTCGCGAAAGCGAGAGAGAGAGAGAGGGGAGAGAGAGGAGAGAGAAAAGAGAGAGAGAGAGAGAGAGAGAGAGAGGAGAGAGAGAGAGCGAAAGCGGAGAGCGAGAGAAGAGAGAGAGAAGCGAAAGAGAGAGAAAAGGAGGAGAGGAGAGAGAGAGGAGAGAGGGGGAGAGACGATAAGGGGAAGAGAGAGAGAGAGAGAGAGCCTATAGACAGCGCCAATAATGAAGGAAGGAAGCATGTTGTTTTTTGTACGGAAAACCCAGACATCTTCTACGGCAGTATTTTTAACTGCTGCAGCAGATATCCTGTTGATTTCAGGGTATCCCGTACATATATACATACTACTCCTCCTCGCCCAGATCACATCTATAACTTTAAAATTTGGAATATTGATGAAATTACTGTCCATTTCCTGGTGGAGCCAGT
>NW_023650300.1:0-6047 GCF_015228065.2 Penaeus monodon | reverse complement strand
TGCTAAAAAGTGACCAGACTTGGTTGCGTTCCCCCAGGGACACTGTCTGGGGACAGAACAAAAGAAAAAAAGCTTCCGACCCCCAAAGAGGAAGGAAGTTCCTCCAAACCCGACACCGGATATCTCCAATAAAAAAGGATTTTTCAACCATAAAAAAGTACACAAAAAAAACCACAGGAAAAAAGGGTTCAAAGAACCTGAAAAAAGCCCCCCCAAGAACAATAACTCTTTGATGAGGAAGATATGACTCCCCTGTTGACTGCTGTAGTTACGCAGTAGCAAACATTTTGGGGGGGAGGTCGAGTGGGAGCACCAGAAAGGGCAGTCATGGTCCCCATGACGACAATCCCCCAGACTGTTGCAGCCCTGAAAAGGGAGGAAGCGAAAAATCCCAAAAGAAACCCCCCACCCTCCCCCCGGGAGGGGAACTCCCCCCCCCACCCAACCCCTGGCTATGCCCTCAAAGCAAAGCCAAAAACAGGGTGAATCTGTGCACCATGCCAAACAGGCTGCCCTTCCCCGGGTAAGCAGCAAAGAGAAAAGACACACAGACAAAACCAAAAAGAAAAAAAGCCAAACTAAATCATGGAGCTGTCAGACCCCAATATAACAGACCTGAATCTGAAATAAAGACATCTCAATCTAACTATCACCAAGTAAAACCATGAATACAACTAAGCAACACAGTGAAATCAGGGTTTTTAATACAAAAATCCCATCCTCCATGCAATAGGTGACAAGGAACATTTACAGTATTTTTCAGGAGACTTTGACGAGGGAACTGTTTGCTTCTAAATAGTATCTTCTTCATGTTTCCCAAAGCACAGTGGCAAAAGGACTTGATCATCCTGGTCAGACAACCCCTTCCTCCGCAATGGGAATGCACCGCATTGGGAGGGATGTTGAATTCTTGCTTTTTAAAATTTAAACAGGGTCGGGGGCCCCCTTAAACTGTACAATGTGTACAGAAACCGGGCTGTGGAGCTTAGCTCACCAGGTCTGTGCTACTGCAAAGGGTGGTGATCATGGGGGGGAGACTTAATGCACATCATCCAATCCTGGCCCCCTTAAAGGGGCACCGGAGGGGCAGGCTATCCCAAACCAATTTTTTAGACTTTCCCCAAAATCGCTCTTCTCAATATCCTAGACCTTTTCTTGGTACTGCATCCTGATGGGGAGAATGAGAGGTGTTCGATGAGACTGCAAAAGTGACCATTATGGCATTGTTTTCTACCCCGTGATCTGGTCCGCCCAAATGGAAAATGGAAAACAGACTATATCTAAAAATCGGCCCGGTCCAGGGGTTATAAAGAAGTCCGTATTTTAATGACTAGATTTAAGGAAGTCAACCACAGAGTGAACATGTGCAGAAAACAATTCAGAAGGCAAAGAACCCTGACAACCTAGCCCTCCTAAGGGAAGCATCAAGGATGCCAAAGGGAAACTGCCATGAAAGTCAGGCAGGAAAAGGGGGTGGAACCACCCTTACAGAGCTGTGGCAACGGTCAGGCGAGCTACAAGCCGCTCAGCCCCGAGGTGCACATACCACAACCCTCAATCAGAATCAGAAGCAAGTAGACTGGTGCACGAGTCCTCTGCGAGAACAAAGCAGCAGCAGCCCTGCCAGCTGAACTGAGAAAAAACCCAAGAATGCCTATAACCAGGCAGATTTGCTCATATCAGACAAAGGGTAGCTGAAACCCAATAACTTGGATGTTATCTTTTCTCTGATGAAAATAAGGAAAACCTAAAAAAAACAGTTTTTGTTCAGCCCCAAGTTTGATGGGATCTTGTACCCCATCCTGCAATTCATCAACAAGTCCTGGGAAACTTCCACTCTACCCCAGACCTGGAAGAGGGCTATCATAGTTCCCATCTCAAAACCAAAGGAACCAGGGAACTGTCTGGGCAAGACGGCTGAGAGAAAGGTACTAAACCAATGGAAAAGGGGACCCCCGTAATGAATGCTTCCATGGGTTCACAAAGGCATGGGTACAGTACACATCACAGTCACGCTCTTAAGCACAATCTGTGGTAGTATTCCTAAACCTGGAAAAGGCTTTTGCATTAGCAAGTCCTCTTGCTATTCAGGGACCCAAATCCAAAAAGGGAAAAAGTGGAGAGCTCTTGGCTTGGATAGGTGCTATTTCAGGAACAGAACAGCCAAAGTCAGATTCCAGGGTCACCTATCACAGCACATGCCACTAGAAAATGGAACACCTCAGGGTAGGGTCCTTATCCAGGGCCCCTTTTTAACACCCTAATGTCCGCATCCTCAACATACACCTCCCAGTATCTTGAACCTTGTATCTGAGGAGTGTTGTAAGACAGGACTAAAGATCTCTGCAGCCAAATCTAAAGCCATGGCTCTGAGACACAATGTTCAAGGTACAAGTCTGAGAATCCAGGGAATAGACTTAGCTTGGGTCCAGGTCTTCCAATACCTTGGGGAAGGATAGATTTTTTTAAAAACGAGGTCCTGTACTTGGCTGACCGAACCAAAGCAAAACTGTCATGAGAGCAAGGACTGGGAGACACAGGAGCTAGACACAAAGTACCAAGATCATTCTGTGTACATGCTGTCCGTCCCATTGGGACTATGCTTCTATCTCCCTGACTGGCCCCAAAGCCAAGATTAAGTGAAAAATTGGAGACAGTTTCAAAACGAAGCTGCCAGAATCATTCTGGGGCCTCAAAGTGAAGGAAAGGGTCCTCAGCCTCCTCATGGAGGCAAACTTTCTCCCCCTCTACCCACAAATTGATCTAATTGCTGCTCAGTTCCTTTTTCACAGGTCACCCAAAGCACCCAGGAACACAACATGAATAAAAAATACTCAGACCACCCTAGAACAAGACCACAAGTTTTTTGCAAAAAACAACTGGCCGTCTCACACAGCCAGGGTGTTGATATGATATCAGCTCAAAGAACAAGGGCAGGACTCCCCCACCCTGACTTTTTTGAAGCCCCACCATGGCACAAACCTTGATCGAGTTCTCTGTTATGAGCTTGTCAAGGAAAAAGAATCAATACCCTATACCTAGTCTAAAAGCATTGCAGCCATCACTTCACGGAGGGATCAGTTGATCCCTTAAGCCACACTGCTGGCGCCGGCTCTGCTGCAAGGGATGCCACCAACCATGAGGGTAACAGACAACCCCTCCTTGCTGCAAGGGAGAGGCAGTTGCGATCACGGGAGCCCTAGCACACGTTTCCTGAGGGAAGAATATGTGGTCGTACATACAGACTCCAGGGCAGCCATTGGGCTGTCTACAGCAAAGCTTACCCAAAGACATCTATCTCCTGACCACTGTCCTACCATAGCACAGAGGATTTTTGCTAGGGTAGAATAATAATCATAAAACTGGGCCCCTAGCCACGAGGCACAAAGGGAATGAACTTGCTAAAAGGCTAGCTGACATTACCCCCAAATCCCATGATCATACAACCTAGCCAAAAAAACTGAAGGCAGAAGTGTAATGCCACAACTCGTGCCTTCCGCCTGCAGCTCCACAGAGAGAAAACGAGATACTCCCTTCGGCCCCTATGGTACTCGGGTGCCACAGGCTATGAGCCATTGGCACTCTGAAGCGATCAAAAGAGGTACTGAAGTCATTCTTCACAGAATCAGACTTGGGTTTCCATTGTGCATGGCAGATCATGGAGACAATTGACTATACAGACGAGCACCACCCCGGTACATTATTTACAGAGTTGTGAGCACACGCAATTTCTGAGAAGGGACTGCCTACAACAGCCGCTGTGCTGGTAAAGAGATTATGCACATTCTTACATCATGGTGGCAGGAGTGCCTGCTGGCAATCCCACCACCATGATAAGCACAGATTGTCAAAAATAAAAGGGCCCTAAAAAGCTGGCCGGGCCATATGTATGGAAAGCCCGGGTGAAGCTAGATCTTCGCAAATCTCAAACAAAAAACGGACACGACATTTTAAAACTTATCCGGACAAACATCATCAAAATACATACGTCCATAATGATTCACTGACAATCAGTTAATTGAGGACAACCTGAACAACAGAAACACTGATCTCACAGCCTTCTGAATTCAGAATGTCAGCAATCAAGCCTTTGAGAGGATTTTAAGTGGAATGAAAGCAGAGCAACTTACAGCCAGAAAATCCTTCACAGACGCAGATATGGCTATTGACAAATAAAAAAATTCAGCATAATGTTCTAAACTGGTGTACAAGGGAAATCTCGAGCATGCATTTAACATTAGACCCTGACATAATACTAATTAATTAATCATTAAAATGTTCGTTACAATGGCTACCAACTGGACATTCTAAATGAAGGAGATGCCCGGGGTTTCTATTGTTTTAAGAGATATATTGACACAAAATTCTCAATGACTTTAATGAAGATTTTTTTGTGGTGGAACTGCAAAGAAACCGAGGAAAATTCGTGTTGGGACGGCTTACATGAAACCGAGACAAACCCAGTTCCCGTAACCCGATTTTGAAAATAATGAGATGAAATACTTTCATCATCGCCCAAACTGAATGCCTGACATCGCTCGCTCGGCCACAGTAACAAAAATCATATGAGCTGTAAGCTGGTAAACCTAATCCATTGGAACGTAATTAGTCACACTTTGACACTACAAGTACAACAAGGAGAAACGAGGTGGATAATCTTCTGTCAGAAGCAGACCTCCACAGCAAATACAAGGTGGAGCCAGTAAACACCAGACCCCTACACCCTAGTAAGGAAAGTTTTGGGGGCAAACTAACGATCCTGGACGAAGAGCTGTGGAGCGATCACTCGCGGAGAACGGCAACCTCCAGCAGGGAAAGACCATACTGGTGGCGGAGAATATCATCACACATCGAAAGATGAGAGCCGATCAAAGACTACGCAGGAGCCGTCTAGCAATCAGTTAGCATCAGTTCAAAAAGAGTACTTGTATCTGTGAAACTATTTAACATTAACATGTAATAAATTTAAAAAGCAATGAAAAAAAGTGACAAAAAAAAAGAGGAGCAAAAAGGTTTGCCCTAGTACTTTCAACATCTCTCTCTCTTTTTATTTTCCACTTTCCTCTTCAATTTAGTAGCTTATCCACAGGGCGGACGGCAACTGCATCCGCCCAAGGAGAAGGGCGCTGGGGACAGGGGTGGGGTTTACCATCCAGTCTTGCTACGTATTTTTGAATCCCCGGGCCACGCGCAGGCTCGTCCCGAGCTTCTGCAATGCTGGAAAACCCCACAGCGCACAGGTTCTGTTGGTATCTACAGAAGTTCCTGGTGATCCAGTGGGCGTGTACCAGGGTAGCAGAGGTTCGCACGAGTTTCAACATTTGGTAGCGAGGGGGGTTTCATTTCTTTAAAGCTGAAATAAAGGTACCCGGTCAGTGAAAGGGGGTAAGGAGGAGGATAAAAGATTTGCCAATCACCTTACTAAGTTGCAAAAAAAAAAAAATGAGGAAGAAATAATAAGAACGTTTGTCCCAAGAGAGAGAAAAATATTTGGACAAGAATCCCTTATCTTTTGGGGTATATTTATACTTTGAAAATGAGGCAACTGGGCCAAAAATTAATTCTAAAAGAGTGCTGTTTTGGTCGTCAATCATGTGAGCATAAGTTGCGGCAGTCACAGATTCCTTTTTTTTAAGCCATGACGGGGTTTAAAATAAACTTGCGGTAATAAAATTTGGAAACCTATATAAAGAAAGGGGCTTTCAGTGCGCGCCATTATTTGCAAAGGAGACACTACCTCACTAAAACCCTTTAAAAATAAAAAGCATAAATTCCCGCATTAAGGACATGATACAACTCGAGAGGCGACAGAAAGCGGTTAAAAACATAGGATGGCACCAGTAAAGTTTAGGGGCAGGTGGGGGGTTTGGCATAGGGAGGTAATCGACATTCTCTTAAAAAAAAAAGTGTGAATAAGCAGGAATTAAGAAAATAAAGGTGTTTGAAAAGCAGAATGAAACGCAATTCTAGAAAAAGTAGTAAAGAAGCACTTGATAGGTAAAAAAGGGGGGAAAAAAAATAAATATTTAAAGAAAAATTTGTGGGGG
>NW_023650299.1:0-6047 GCF_015228065.2 Penaeus monodon | reverse complement strand
ATTTTAAAATCAGAAAGGCAAAATTAGGTTTTCAGGTTTCTAAACCCCAAAGCTCGGGTGGGCAACGATACCCGTAACTTTTCGTTGATAATCAAATTGACTTGACAAAAAGATAGTATATTAGATTACTTTATGTTGTATATGAAAATTTGGTGATGCGATATATGTGAGTGTGTGTGTGTGTGTGGGGTGTGTTTTGTGTGTGTGTGTGTGTGTGTGGTGTGTGTGTGTGTGTGTGTTTAATATTTATACATACATACATAATGTATATATGTATGTATGCATATATAAAATATATACATATATATTATCATATATATACATATATACACGTATATAATACAAACATATATGAATATCATTATAGAACAAAAAACTGACTCGAATAAATGCATTAATTATATTTGCAATAGCATGGCAGCGGCTTCCCCCTGATACCCTTCCCAGCCCTTATATTCGCAATCTCAGGCCCCTCGGATGCGCGAATGCTCTTTTTTTTTATCTTGATCTCAATATTTACCCCCTGAGATCCAGTAAGACCATGTTTGCAACAGTAATTAGTAATGTACTGAACACGGTAAGTATATCCACACATAAACATAAGAAAAATAGTCCCGCATGAATGGAATAGCCATGACCGGGGGTGGCCCAATCGAACCACGTTTGTTTGGGCCGATCAAGCCCCCTCCTGCTGTGAATATTTGTTATCGCTATCATGCCGGGGGTATGTCAATCATTCGAGTATCAGTATAAAAATTATTCATCTATTTAACACAGGTAACACTATACACACACATAAAAATATATCAAATGGAATATATATATATACACATATATGTGAATATAGTATACATATACAATATATGTATCTATATATCAATACATGTTTGTGCTTTATATATATAAAATATATAAAATTTTATATATATATATATAATATATATATATATATTATATACAATATACTTATTTTAATATATATATATAATATATATATATATATATGTGTGGGGTTGTGTGGGGGTGTGTGTGTGTGTGTGTTGGGGTGTGTGTATGGTGTGTGTGTGTATTCATATTTTTTATCATTTGATCTTTCCATTCATGTATGCACTTTTTTATAATCTATACTTTTTTGTATGAGGTACAACAGAAATACAGAACAATTTTCATATATAATATTTATTCGGTATAAAATATAAGGAACATTTATAAACAAAACAATATTCATATGCAATAAACAAAAACATATCCGGGTATCTATCATTTGCAAACAACAAAAAACAAAATGAAGCAACAAAACAACAAACATTCTATAGAATAAGAATAATAACTAAAAGAATAGAATGACAAGCAATAGAGAGTCAAATTTCGGTAAAGGTATTTTTAAGTAAATTTGTGGTTCTCTGTCAGTCGCCCTTCTCCTCTCCTCTTCTCTGCTCTCACTCATTCTATTTTTTCTTTAACTGCTAAAAGGTGATTAACTTCTTTGGGAAATACAGGGGTAATTTAGCGCCGAGTGAGAACCCGAGAAGGAGGCGGAGAAGAGCGAAGGAGCCCCAAAAACCGCAATGACTTAGGACGCGGGTCGCCCCGAAGGGCCAAGGGTCGGCAAGACAACCTGGATTTAGGCCGAAGAGCCTCCAGCGGCGGTGCTGAGGCCACGCCGCAGAGGCTTGAGGGAGCGCTTTCCACGATGACCGGAAGGAAGCGCTGTTTCCGGTGACGTTGTAGGAAGTGGTGTGGATGTAGCCGTCGGGCATGAGGACGGACCAGGAGCCGAACACGGGGCCGAGGCCGTCTGATCTCGGCCTTGTTGTGGAAGTTGCCGGTGGCGGCGTCGCTGGTCTCGTACTGGTACGAGTACGGGATGATCGGCTGCAGCGCGAGGGGATCGGGTCGTGAGAACAAAGCAGGAGATATAACGAAGCTTAACAATCGGACCACACTAAGTAATTTTGAAACTATCTAGGTTTTGAGAAACTTATCTGTAAGACTGAAGATGTGATGGTGATACAGTGATCCCGGGAAACTTTAAGAAGAATACGATTTAAAGGAACAGCCAAGCAACAAAATCCAAACAAATCTGAATAAAAAAGAACAAATTCTCTTTAAAAGCTTTGAGTGAAAGTGCCCCTGAAAAGCATTACATAAAAAAATTGTACCCTTTTTAGAAACTTTGTTCTGTAGAAAACATTTAACGTACATAACGGGCGCTGTTTCCTGCTGTTGGGTGTGGCCGAGGAGCCCCCAGCACGGCGGTGAGGACGACGCGATGACGAAAACCTGAAAACGGGAAAGTAAAGGCAAACACATTATGCAAAAATAATCCCATTCTTCCAACCTATACAGTAGATCTCGCCAGGGCTATACTTATAACTTAACAGATGAGGTACGTTAATCCAAAAAAAGGGTATTCAGGAAAACCCCCGGCAGTTCACACGTACTTTCATTTTCGGTTGTCTTAAGGGAACCCTGGTTGGCGACACAGGAGGACGAGGATAGAGGGAGTGGAATGGCCAGGCTACAGCGCGACCTTATATATATGCGTTGGCCAAGGAGGGCAGTGGCGGCGTTCGGGGCAGACAGAGAGGGCGTGTATACAGCATGTATATATATATATATATGTATATATACATATACATACACACACACACCCCACACACACCATATATCATATATATATTATATATATATATATATATATATATATATGTGTGTGTATGTGTGTGTGTGTCTGTGTGTTGTATGTCTGTGTACATACACACACTCACACACAAATACAGCGCGCGCGCGCGCGTGTGTGTGTGTGGTGTCTGTGTGTCTGTGTACATACACACTCACACAGCTGTGGTAAGCTGTGCTGTAGACAGTCAGTGGCTGCCCTGGAGTCTGCATGTATGACCATGTGTCCTTCCCTGAGGACGTGTGGCTAGGGCTCCCATGATCGCAACTGCCTCTGCTGTAGCGAGGAGGCGTTGTCTGTTACCCTCATGGATTATGTGCTAGAGAGCCGGCGCCTGCAGTGCGGCTTAAGGGATCGACTGATCCATCTGTATAGTAGGTTCTGCTACCGGAGGAGTGATGGCGCAAAGACTCTCTCGGCTTCTGCCCTTTAAACTAGGCATGCGGTTTTGATTCTTTCTGATTGACAAGCTCATAACAGAGGACTCGATTGAGGTATGTGCCCACGGCGGGCTTCAGCAAAGTCAGGGTGGGGGGAGTCCATTCCCTTGGCAAGTAGTTACTCTTTTAGCTGATAGCGAATTAACACCCGGTTTTGTGTGGCAGCCAGTTTTTTGCAAAGAGCTCGTGATCTTGTTCTAGGCGCCTGGGTATTTTTTGTCTCGTGTTTGTGTTTCCCGGGTGCCTGGATGACCTTTGAAAGGAACTGTGCTGCCATTGGGTCACTTCGTGATTTCCAAGGGGAAGAATGTTTGAGGACATTCGTCCACACCCAAACACACACACATACACACACACACACACACATACACACACCACACACACACACACCACACACACAAACACACACACACACACACAACACACGCACACACACATATATATACATAAATAAGATATATATATATATATAGATATATATATATATATATATATATATATATAATGTATGTATATATGCATATATATGTCAATATCGAACTTTATTCGACATTAAAAAGGGTTTGTATTAAAAACTGTAAAGTAAAAATGTCTGAACCATGTAGAATGCCAGATCCCCCCGTTCTTTTAACAACATATCAATACAGCAAATTCAGTGTTATAAATAATAGTGTAAATTATATTAATTATCCAAATGGTTAGTTTGTTGAAGTGTTCACAATTCAGGGGGCAGATTTTCAAACGTTTTTCAGACGGTTTCTGTGCCCACCCCACACGTAGCTAAGCACCGGGTTTTAAAAATCTTTTTTTGCCGGGAAAATTTGAAGGTTGTAATGTTGAAAAAGCAAAGTAATATAAATTAAATCCATATGAACTGAATTGTAATAATTAAGGACGGGTTTCTACTCGCCATTCACAAGCAGAGAAAGAAAAAGAGATTGGGAAAAAATCGTGGCCAGAACATGCCATAATTCTGTCAGCCCCAAAGTCTGTTTTCTTTTTTTCCCCTCCTTTTGGTGCAAATACAACTCAATTAGTTTAAAGAAGACAATGCCGACTGTTTTAAGGAATGAACTGGGAAAGGGATAATAGATCAAGGTAAAATGTAGGAAAGGAAATATGTGAAAGAAAACGTAGATGTATTACTTATTCAGCCAAGTAAAAATAACGGAAAATATCGTTGAGTTGGTGTTTTGTTTTCTTTTTTCTTTTTTTTTTTAATCTATCTTCATGATTATTATTGATTTATAATTAATAGGCAACGGGGGGAGTATAAAGTTAAATTGTTGTTCATAGATTTGAGTTGATTAAGAATATTCCCGTCATTTTGGGATATTATTACTACTAACATTAAACCCACTGTAATATGCCACCTGTTTATCATTATGCGATATTAATAAAAGGAATTTACTAAAACTGTTTTCATGATCATTGCATCTTCTGCCAGCTAGCAGAGGAAAAAATTTAATCTATCACAAGTGATGCTATTCACATTAAAATCAGGAAAGTCAAAATTGGGTTTTCTCGGGGTTTTCCTTAAACCCCAAAAGCTGGGTGGTGGCAACGATACACAGTAACATTTTCGTTGATTGTATTAAAATTGATCTGACAAAAAGATAGTAGTAATTTAGAATATACTTTATGTTGTATATGAAAATTTGGTGATGCGACATATATGTGTGTGTGTGTGTGTGTGTGTGTGTGTGTGTGTGTGTGTGTGTGGTGTGTGTATTCATATTTTTTTACATTTGATCTTTCCATTCATGTATGCACTTATTATTAATCTATACTTATTTGTATGAGGTACAACAGAAATACAGAACAAGTTTCATATATAATATTATCGGTATAAATATAAGGAACATCTTATAAAACAAAACAATATTCATATGCAATAAACAAAAATCATATCCGGATATCTATCATTTGCAAACAACATAAACAAAATGAAGCAACAAACAAACAACAAACATTCTATAGAATAAGAAATAATAACTAAAAAAATAGAATGACCAAGCAATAGAGAGTCAAATTTCGGTAAAGGTATTTATAAGTAAATTTGGGTTCCTGTCAGTCGCCCTTTCCTCTCCTCTTTTCTGCTCTCACTCATTTTATTTCTTCTTTTAAATGCTAAAAGGTGATTAATTCTTTTTGGGGAAAAACAGGGTAAATTTTGCGCCGACGTGAGAACCAGAGAAGGAGGCGGAGAAGAGCGAGGAGCCCAAGAACCGCAAGACTTAGGACGCGGGTCGCCCCCGAAGGCCAAGGGGCGGCAAGACAACCCGGATTTAGGCCGAAGAGCCTCAGCGGCGGCTGCTGAGGCCCCGCCGCCAAAAGGCTTGAGGGAGCGTCTTCACGATGACCGGAAGGAAGCCGCTGTTTCCGGTGACGTTGTAGGAAGTGGTGTGGATGTAGCCGTCGGGGATGAGGACGGACCAGGAGCCGAACAACGTGGCCCAGGGCCGTCTTGATCTCGGCCTTGTTGTGGAAGTTGCCGGTGGCGGGGTCGCTGGTCTCGTACTGGTACGAGTACGGGATGATCGGCTGCAGCGCGAGGGGATCGGGGCGTGAGAACAAAGCATGAGATATAACGAAACTTAACAAATCGGACCACACTAAGTAATCTTGAACTATCTAGGATTTGAGAAACTTTTCTGTAAGACTGAAGATGTGATGGTGATACAGTATCCGGAAGCTTTAAGAAGAATACGATTTAAAAGGAACAGCCAAGCAACAAATCCAAACAAATCTGAATAAAAAAGAACAAATTCTCTTTAAAAGCTTCGAGTGAAAGTGCCCCCGAAAAGCATTACATAAAAAAATTGTCCTTGTTAGAAACTTAGTTCTGTAGAAAAAAATTTAACGTACATAAACGGGGGCTGTTGCCTGCTGTTGCTGTGGCCGAGGAGCCCGAGCACGGGGGT
>NW_023650298.1:0-6047 GCF_015228065.2 Penaeus monodon | reverse complement strand
TTAGCTGCTCAGCATACAGCAAGGTCTTCTGAAACGGATCCGCAACCACCTACTGAGGCATCAGAGCTGGAGCAATCTGGATTTACTCCTGACAAGTCCAAAATAGACCGTGTACTAGAGCTTCGAGTAATGTGGAATGCCGTTGGAGTTTGGTCATGGGTTGCTTGCAACCTGCATCACCTCAAGAAAGTATTTGACTCAGTGCATCAGGAATCGCTATAGGAGATCCTGAGACTCAGGGGAATTTCGATATGGTTTATTGGCCTAATAGCAAGTCTACATACCGGTACTGAAAGTGCTGTAAAGTGTGTGTGTGTGTGTGGGGGGGGGGAGGCTTGTTGAACTTTTTCCCTGTTAATTCAAGGATGAGGCAAGGCTGTGTCCTTGCACCAACATTTTTCAACACCTGCATGGACTGGATAATGGGCCGAGCTACTAGCCAAAGTCAGTGTGGAGCAATACTAGGCAATATCAAGGTCTCAGACCTTGACTTCGCCGACGATGTTGCTATCCTATCTGAGTTCTTGGAGTCACTGGTGGCAGCTCTTGATGCATTTAGCAATGAGGCGAAGCCCTTAGGCCTAGAGGTCTCCTGGACCAAGACCAAGATTCAGGACTTTGGGGGCCTGTTAAGGGAACCCGTTCAGTCGATCCATGCTTGCAGTGAGGACATTGAAGTTACAGAGAGTTTTACATACCTTGGTAGCGTAGTCCATATCTCGGGGGTGTCAGACCAAGAAATCAGTAGACGGATTGGTCTGGCAACAGGAGCCATGAACTCGATCAACAAGAGCATTTGGAGATGTCTCTACCTATGCAGAAGGACCAAGCTGTGTGTCTCCAGGCCTTGATACTGCCAGTTTTGCTCTAGGGAAAGCGAAACCTGGATGCTATCAAGTGTCTTGGAGTCTCGTCTTGATGCCCTTTTGTAACAAGTCCCTTCGGTGGATCATGGGGTACAGTTTGGGAGGACCACGTGTCCAAACGGCGGTTAGACCATGAGACTGGCATGGGACCTGGTTTCTTGCATAATCTGGGATTGCCAACTCAGGCTATATGGGCATCTAGCTCGTTTCCCTGTGGACGACTCTGCCCCTCAGGTTGTCTCTCTGCGAGACAACCCCGGGTGGAGAAGGCCTGTGGGACGACCAGGAAAAAAATGGTTTGGGCAGCTCGATGAGACCTGTCACAAGGAATTAGAGATGGACCGTGGGTCCTGCATGTAGACTCGCCTCGAGGGATTCTCGTGGCTGGAAGCGAAGGGTGATACGCCATGCACCCCCGTTGGCGTTAGCCCCTTGATAATGATGATGATATATATATACATATATCTATACACATTATATATAAATATATATATATATATATATTATATATATATATATATATGTGTGTGTATATTATAACAATCCTACCTGACCATGCCTCGAAACCTAGGTCACTCCGGGTATGAAACTGGAGGGCCAGTACTAACCAACCATACCACATGATCCACTAAAAGGAGTGTGCAACTAGGATCTAACTAGCTCCATAGACATTACCTATCTACTCATACATGAGTAAAGATAGCAAGGTTTTACACACACTCCCCGTGGGCACTCATGTTAATTGATTTAGAAATTTGAAACCGAAGTCAGAGTACTGAGGTGTATATATAATAAAGATGTAATAATGTAATGACTCATTGAAATAGGTATATAACAATTTTCCTTGACCATGCCTCGAACCTAAATCATTCAGGGTAAAACCTCGCTATCTTCCCCCCTAATGGGAGCTGCCTTGCTGTGGTGGGGAACTTGAGATCCCAATGATCTGGTGAGCCCATACTGAAGAGGTCACAAGTGAGGGATGAGACAAAATGGCTTCCTGGTGCACCCACCCCTGGTTCATTCCTTCTTGACCAGGAGAACTCTCCCACATGTGTTTGCCATGCATGGCATCCCGTATTACTAGGAGACAGGACCCCTGGAGGTTGAGCAATGCTGCACGCTGCGCCCTGCAGCTAGCAACACACTTTTTTGGTCCTTTATTCTGGTTAGACAGGTGGCTTGATCAAGGTCTGGTCAAGTCAGTCAGCCAAGCAGGCACTGTTCAGTCGCTTGCACGACTGCAATCAGTACTGTAATAGTGGCTGTGTATATTTCCCCACTACCCTTGTTGCTGTTGGGAGATTTTGAGCCCCAACTATAGCTTCCCCTCGTTGGACTCCATGGGGGGTTTTGGGGGGGGGGGGAGGTGGTGGAATGAAGAATTCTAATTTGTATGATTCTAAAAATTTGCAAAGATCTAGCTCTCTCCCTGTAGATCTACGCAATCCCTGACCATTCCCTCAGTAACATCACATGTTGAAACCTTTCCAGCTTCCAAAGGGCAAGAATGGGAATCATAATAGTTCCAGGGCTCCCAAACCAGGTAAGAAGGAGAATAGTCCTCCTCAATCCATTAAGGAAATCTTACCTGGTAAATATGAAAGTATCTCATATAGTAAGTCCTAGTAGTGAAGACCATTGATGGTGTATCAATCATGGATCTTGATATTTTTGAAGTACATCGGAAAATAGTTGAGGTGTGTCAACATGATCCTCGTATCACCCACAGCAAGGTGGTAGCCCGATAGTTGAGGCTTCATCACCAGGCAAGAGTGACCATCTCCATGTAATATGCAACATTCCTGGGGCTCAAGTTTCATGTTCTCCTCACAAAACCCTCAATCAGTGTAAGGGAATTGTCTTTTCCCGAGACCTGATGAGGTATTCTGAGGAGAAACTGTTAGAGGAACAAAAGAATTTTAATGTAGTGGCAGTAAAACTTTTTTAAAAAGAAATTTGATGGTTTGGAACAGTCGACACCAGCTCTCCTTCTAACTTTTGAAACATTAGTCCTTCCAGAATCCATTAAGTTGGCCTGGTACCACCTCAAGGTAAAGCCATATGTGCCCAGCCCTATTTGGTGCTTCCAATGGTTATGGGCATGGAGTCAACTCTTGCCGTTTTAAAGAAAATGGACAACCAAGAGTGTGTGTGAAGTGTGGTACAACAGGTCATCAAGGAGATGACATCTGTCCAGTCCCAATATGCTGCTACCACTGCAAAGAAGCTCATGAAGCTTCTGCAAAGCAATGTAAAAGGTACATATTGAAAAAGAAGTATTGGTAATAAGGAGCAAGGAGAAAGTTAGTTTTCCAGAGCAAAGCGATGTGCCTGTGTGCTGTTTGCACAGCCAGGTAAGTCCTTTGTTTTGGTTCGGGGCTCATCCTCCTTCCTGCTAACCCTTGCCCTCCAATACTTCTTCCACCACACATTCTGCCACTACTTTTAAACGTCAGTCCTAAATTTTGCTGAAACTGCTTCTGGTGAGTTGTTCCACCAGAAACAGAGAAGGAGTGAGGGGTCTATTGAGGACACTCCTCCTCCCAAAGTAAGGTCTTTGAGCCATCAGTTAAGGCTCCAGAGGCCTCAATGGTGACAGCTCCATCTACAGGAGCCTCTGCTACTAGGCAGAATGTCCTGAGCAAAGGCCCAGGTCCAACCTTCTTTGCCCAGACAAGGAAATCCTGATCCTGTCCAAAGGAAGCCTGTGGAACTAGTTCCACAGGTAAACAACCCTTCAAAAAATTCTCCCAAGATCCTGGAAAGGGACAGCTTAAAGGGGCAAACCTTGGAGCAAACCTTGACCACAGGTGCTGCCCAAATACCTTGAGGAGATAGTTTGAAGAACTGCATACCCTAATCCAATGGAACTGTCAGGGAACTCATGCAAAATGGGAAGAACTGCAACATCTGATACCTTCATGTAACCCAGCTTGTGTATGCCTACAAGAGATTATGAACAGGGAAAATCATCCATTTCTCTGAGAGGATTCCAAGTTCAGTCCCATTATGGGACCTTTGATAATGGACCTCATGGAGGTGTAGCAGCAAGATCTACTTGGGCAGTTGCCACATCCATTTCTTCTCTTGGGAGATTTCAATGTTTGGCATCACCTCTGGGGAGACACTTTGTGCAACCCTCGAGGAAGGGCCTTGGAGTCTTTGTTCTTAAGAATAGATGCAGTTTTACTGAACAGTGACACTCCCACACATTTCCAAATTCAAACTGGGACATTCTCCAATATAGCCCTGTCAATTTGGGTTCACCTGATTCACAGATGAATTTCACTTGGCAGGTCATGGAAGACTACATGGAAGCAACCACTTTCCAAAACTTTTAGAAAAGGTGAATGGTATTCCAGCCAATGGACGTCGTGGAGACAGTATGGCTCCTCAATTAACTCTGGGACCCCCTTAGCATGGGTATGGAAAAAGGTACGTAAGTTCACTGGAAAGAGCACATCCATGTCACCATCTGCTTTGAAGATAGATGGCATAATCATCACAGACAAAAAAAGATGTTGCAAATGAGCTAGCTAAACCCATGGCAGAGATCTCCTCTGGAGCATTCTACACTGCCGATTCCTACTCTTCGGGCTGAACAGGAACGACACCCAGTGTCATTCTTCAGTAGGACTGCAGCAGAAAATTCCATACAACTTGCCATTTTTGCGCAAGGAAATGGACTCTGCTTTGCAGCTCTGCCATAAGGATCTATAGGGAGGGCATAGTGCCATCCACATGGAAGAGGCTATAATCATTCCTGTTCCTAAACCTGGCAAGGGTGCTTCCACACCAGGAAATTACAGACCAATTTCTCTCACCAGCTGCATCTGCAAGCTGATGGAGAAAATGGTAAACTTCAGGTTGACATGCCTGCTGACCCCATAGCAATATGGATTTAGAAAATTGAGATCGACCACATATGCACTTGATAGGATGGAAACTGCTATACAAAATTCCTTCACACAGCATCGTCACATGATAACAGTCTTCTTTGACCTTGAAAAGGTTTATGATACTACTTGGAAGTATGGAATACTCGTGAAGTTTTTATGACATTGGTCTAAAAGGAGAATTACCTACCTTCAAAGCTTCCTTAATAACAGGAGGTTTAGAGTTCGGGTTGGAAACAGTTTTTCTAACCTGGGAGATCAGCTGGACGGGGTCCCACAAGGGGGTGTCTTAAGTGTGACCCTGTTTGCCATAAATGACATCGTAAAGGTTGTTCCAAGTGCTGTCTCATGTAATCTGTGTGTGGAAGACTTTACACTGTACTGTTACTGTTCAGGAGGAAGCTTACAGGATGTGCAAGGACACATGCAAATGCAATAAATCAGGTTTTATAGTATAGTGGGCAACATACCATGGGTTCAAATTTTCCCCAAGCAAGATCATGGCTATACTTTCCACAAACGAGGAAAATTCCATCTTTCCCTCATATTAGGAGCAAACCCACTGCAATTTGTCCAAGAGGTGAAGTACTTGGGTCTAATTTTTGAATGTACATATATATACAATATATACATATACATATATATATATATATATATATAATATATAATATATATATATATATATGTGTGTACATATATATACATACACATATACATACCACACACACACACACACACACACACACACACACACACACACACAACCACACATATATATATATATTTTATATATATATATATATATATATATATATATATGTATATATATGTATATACATACATTATATATTTGTTTTTATATGTATATATATATATATATATATATATATGTATGTATGTATATAATACATACAATATATAATATATAATATATATATATATATATATATTATATAATATATTTTATATATATATAGATATATATACATATGTATATATATATATGTATAATATATAATAATATGCTATTCGTTGATTATCGCGTACATATCCTTCATATATTGTTTATAACCATGAAGGTATTCCTAATACAGTGTATGTGCGTTTGTGTGTGCGCACACCCAGACACAACCACCTACATAACAACACACACACCACACACATATTTATTTATATGTATATATGTATTTATCATTATTTTATATGTATATATGTACACACACCACACACACGATACACACACACACACACACACACACACACAACACACACACAAAAATAT
>NW_023650296.1:0-6047 GCF_015228065.2 Penaeus monodon | reverse complement strand
AATAAAAAAATAAATTAAATATATTTAAAAATGAATTTAAAAGAAAAAGAAAAAAAAAGAAAAAAAAATAAAAAAAAAAAAAAAAAAAAAAAAATATTTTTAAATATATATATATAAAAAAATATATTTTTAAATATATATATAAAACAAAACAAAAAAAAAAAAAACCCCCAAAAAAAAATATTATTATATATATATTTTATAATATATTTATATATTTTATATATATATATATAATATATATATATATATTATATATATATATATATTTATATATTTTAAAAATTTTTTTTTTTCCTTTTTTTTTGAAACCAAAAACCAAAAACAACAACAAAACCCACACCAAACCACAAACCCACACACCCCACACCACACAAAAAAAAATATATATATATATATATATATATATATTTTAAAATTTATTTTATATATTATATTTTTTTTAAAACCCTTTTTTAAAATCCTTTTTTTTAAAATTTTTTTTTTTTGGGTTTCCCCAACGGAGAGTTCATAATTTAGAAAACTCCCACCATGTTTAACAGAATACCCCTTAAAATTTCCCCAAATTATTTCAGGAAAGAGACTCTTTGAACAATTATAGAAAAATTGAAAAAAAGGTTGTTTAAAAAAAGGAACAAAGCTTTTAAAAACAATAATAAAAATGAATAAATTTTTTTAAAATAGGATAAAAAAAAAAAAAAAGGAAAGGGAGAAAGAAAATTTATATTTATATAAAGCGGGGAAATAGGTTTTTAGATACGTAAAAACGGGGGAAGACGAAGAATTGGGAAAAAAATTCAGATTAACAGAAGAAAAAAAGGAACAAATTGAATTTTAAATTTTAAATTTTTTCTCCTTTTTTTTTTTTTTTTTTTTTTGAATGGAAAAAGAAAAAAAAAAACGGAACAATCAACAAAGAGGAAAAAAAATTTTAAATGATGGTAAAAAGACGACAGAATAAAATTCGGATTTAAGGGTTAGGTCGTTGTGTCATTTTTTAAAGTAATTACTTGTGTAATGGGATGGCCGTAATGGAAAGTAATATCCACACTAATAATGATAATAACAACTGATGAGTAATGCTAACAATAATGATAATATTTCTGATGATGATGATGATGATGATGGTGTTGTGGTGGGGTATGTGATGATGATTTATGATGTGAGTGATGAGATTGAAAGAGGGTATGATGATGATGATGATGATGAGATGAGATGAAAAAAAATAAAGAGGAAGGATTAATGGATTGTAATATAAAAGGTAAAAAATGGGAAAAAGAAAAAGAAAATATGAGTAAAAGGAGAATTAGAACGGGGAAGATGTAATAATAAAAAGATAAGAGAAAAAAAAGATTGGGGATAAGCAAAAAAAAAATAAATATTAAAAATGAAAAGAATTGGTAAAATAAGGGGATTTTGGGGTTTTAATAAAGGAATTTTAGTTTGAGATTAAATAGATGGAAAAGATGTATTTATTGACTTTATTGAAATATAATATAAAAAAAGAGAGATTATAATTTCTTTTTTTTAAAGGTAAAATTAAAGCTTTAAATGTGGTTTGGTAATATTGGATATAAAAGAAAAGATGGGTTGGGTGTGTGTGTGACTTTCTTTGGGAAAAGTAGGAAAAATTTTTAACATAAGTTAAAATTTTTGGGAAAATTAAAGGAAGCGGAAAATTAAGAGAAAGGGAGAAAAAGATGATGTGATGTTTTTGGCCCCGGTGATGGAGAAAAAAGGTTTGGGAAAAAGCCAACTTTTTATTGGTTTTTTTATATTAATTTTCACGTTTGTTTATTATTAATTTAAATTTTATTTTTGATATATATATATTATATATATTATATATATATATATAATATATATATATTTTTTTATATAAAATATATAAAATTATATATATTATATAATATATATTATTTAATATATATATATATTATAATATATTATAGATTTTTATAAATTATATATATATATATAATATAAAAAAAAATAAACAAATATATATACATAATTATTTTTATTGTATTTGTAATTTTTGTCTTTTTTGTTGTGTGATTATGGATAATGAAATAGTATATTTAAATTAATAAAAGTGTTTGTTATAAATAAATTTTATTAAAAAATGTAGGAAAATGCCAACTTTTAGTGTAGGATTAATAAAAATGATGTGTTGATGTATGGTTTAAAAAAAATATTATTGAATCTAAATTTTTCAGGAAAAAGGAGAAAAGGGAACAGGTGGGGAAAGTAATAAAAAAGTTTTTTGAAAAAAAATTTGGATGAAAAAACAAAAAAAAAAATTAATTTAATCCCCCTATAAAAATAAAAAAAGGGGATTGTGTTTAACACGGGGGGAAAAAGGAAAACAATTAAAATTATTAGTAAGTATATAGATATAGAAAAAATTTTACTGATTTTTAAAATAAAATATTATTAAATCAGTGAATTAAAACAAAACCCAAAAACTCGTAGAAATAAAAAACAAACAATTTTCCCACAAAAAAAAAAAATTTTAAAAATAAAATAAATACCTCTTTTAAAACTTTTAAAAAAAAAACGGACGGATTCAATATAAAAAAAACTAAAAAAAAAAAAATGAAAAGAAAAATAATTTTACTATTCTACAAAAAAAAAAGGGAAAAAAAAAAAAAAAAGGGTTTTGTACCTTTTGGCGTTTGTGGAGTCCCAAAAATTAGGGTCCACTGTTCTATTCCGCCCCCTGAAACAAATAGGGGGAAAGAAAATAGAAGGTGACTATAGGTTTGGCGTCGTGGGTGGCTGGTACTATGTGGCGGAATTTAAAAATAATAATAAAAAAAAAAAAGTCGCAAGTGTCTTTTTTCCTTATGAGGTGGAGTTTTTTCTGATACCCGCCCCGTGCAGAAAAAAAGTATATATACCCTTAGATATACGAATATGGTTTTATAGTACAATATAGATAAATAATTTATAGATAAAGATTAAAATAGACAGATTTTCCCCTCTCGCTCTTCTCGGTCTCTTCTCTCTCTCTCTCTCTTCCTCTCCTCTCTCTCTCTCTCTCTTCTTCTTTATATATATATATATTATATATATATATATATATATAATTATATTTTATATATAATATATATATTTTATATATATTATTTGGGGATTTATATTTTAAAATATTTCAATATTTGTATTTTATATATATATATTTATTTTATATATATTATATTTTTAATAATATATATATATTTATAAAATATATTATAATAATTAAAATTATTTTTTATATTTAATAATATATATTTATATATAATATATATATATAAAAAAAATAAAAAAAAGGGTTTTAAAAAAAAAGGAAAAAAAAAAACTTAATTTATTTAATTTTTATTGTTTTTTTTTTTTATAAATTTGTTTTTGGTTTTTTTTTCTTTTTTAAGGGTTAAATCTTATTTTTTTTTATTTTGGGGAAAAGAGAAAGGAAAAAGGGGAATTATTCGAAAAATTTTAGGAGAAAACCCCAGAGATTTTAAGGTTTTCTGCTCATAAAATTTCATCATTTTTTAATTATATTAATATTGTATATTATATATATATATTTTATATAAAAAAAATCTATATATATAAAAAAATATAACACACACAACCCCAAAAACCCTGTTTTTTAAATATTATATATATATATATATATATAATATATATTATATCAATATAATATTAATTTTTATTATTATTAATTATATATATATTATTATTTTTATATAATAAGGTATAAAGTTTTAATTTTTTTGGTTTTGTCAATTTTATTATTATTTTTATTAAATTATATAAAAAAAAAAAAAAAAAAAAAAAAAAAAAAAAAAAAATATTATATTATATTATATATATATATATATATATAAATAATATTATTATATATATTATATATATAATGAATATATATATATTTTAATAAATAAATAATATAAAATATTTTATATATTATATTATATATATATATTATATATATATTTAAAAAAATATTAAAAATTTTAAACAATTAAAAAAAAAATTATTTATTAAAATTTTATTTTTTTTTTTTTTAAATTATAAACTGCTTAACGTTAATCTTTTATTACATATAAATATTTGGTGGGGGGAGATAGACGTAATAGGGTAGATGATAGATTGTTGCTGGTTTTAAACAAATTATTATATATATATAATATATATATATATATATATATATATATATATATATATATAATATAATATATAATAATATATTATATATATATATAATATATATATATTATTATATATTTTTATCTAAAAACATTTCCATATGCATCCACCAATCCGAAATCTTTTACTGGTGTCAAAAACACCTCTTTTTTGAAAACCCCCCAAAAAAAGATTTTATTTTTTTTTTTCAAAAACGTGTAATAGTACCCAGTTTTTTTTCGAGATAATCCCAAAAACCCTCTGACAGTTCCATCGGGTTTCGAAATCGAATGAGGGAAAAAGGGAGATTTGCATTTTCCCTTTTGGGAAAGGAAAAATAAAAAAAAGGGGGAAAGGGATTAATTCCTTCACAATGCTCGAAGAGATAAATTTTCTGTTTAAAAGGGGTTCCGGGCTGATATATTTGGTTTTTACTTGGGCGCTAAGGGGGTTAGGGGATTTCGATGTTATTGTGTTTATTTTGGGGGGATTTTTTTTTATTAGCTCTTTTGGGGTTTATTTTGTTTTTTTCTTTAAAAGGGAAAAAACGATTTAAAAGTTGAGAAGGGGTTAAATTTGAGAAAGGGGGGAATAGATGAAAATCTTCCCCAATAAAGAATTATTATTTAACAGATTCGATTTATATTTTGTCAAATTTTAAAATATTTCAGACAAAATAAATCGAAACGGTGAAATACACCTTATTGGTGAAGTTTCATGACATATCTTGTCTACATTTCCAGCGGAATACGCTCATTAAACTTTTGATTATGTTAAATGCATTCAAGGCAGGAAATCGATGCCCCAAAGTGGCATTTCACGTCTTGCTGGAATTTCCCCTGTACTTTACCCTGTTTGGTTTTTTTCGCTTAGACCTTACAAATTTTTTGGGTCTTTTTACACACCACACACACACACACACAACAAACCCATTAACACACAAAAACAACACATAAAACACACACACACACACAACCAAACCCACACCAAACCACACACACACACACACAACCCCACACACACACACACACCACCACACATACAACACACCCCACACACCAACAAACACACACACACCAAAACACACACAACACCACCCACATAAAATGTGGTTGTTTTTTTTGGGTGTTTTTGGGGGTTTTTTGTTTTTTGGTTTTTGGGTTTTTTTTTTTTTATATTTTTTTTTTTAAAAAAAAATTTAAAAAAAATTTAAAAAAAAAGGGAAAAAAATTTTTAAAAAATTTTTTTTTGGGTAGAAGGGAAAAAAAAATTTAAATTTATTTTATATAATTTTAAATATTAATAAAAACCTTTAAAAATTTTAAAAATTTTAAAATTTTTTTAAATTGTTTTTTTTTAAAATTTAATTTAATTTAAAATTTTTTATTTAAATTTTTTTATAAAATTATAAAAAATTTTTTCCTTTTTTCCAAAACCTTTTCCCTTTTAGGGAAAAAACCCCTGACGTGGGTCAAAAAAACCCTTTTTCCTTTTTAAAATTTCACAAATTATGTGGAAAAGGTTAGAGGAGAAAATCTTTTTCTTAAATCCTTTTTACGAGTTTTTTTGGTTTTTGAAATTCGTTTTTGTTTTTTGTCTTTTTGCATATCTTTTTTTCGGGAAAATTTAAAAAGTTCTAAAATTTTTTAAATTGAGAGAACAAAAATAAAAACCAAAAGGGGAAAGCAACGAAATAAAAAAAGGGGACTTTTTTTCATTTTTCATTTTTTTTTTTTTAAAAAGGGTTCTTTCTTTTTGTTTATGAAGACAACCCGTTGTCGGTAGACTGTTTTTTTCCCTGTTTTAAAGGTGACCCCCCTTTTTTTTGTTCATTCTTTTGGTTTTAAAAAAAAAATTTTTTTGTTTTT
>NW_023650295.1:0-6049 GCF_015228065.2 Penaeus monodon | reverse complement strand
CAAAAAAGGGGCCCCAGTAGGCCAGAGTGGTTGCCATCCCTTCTTAGCCTTTGGGGACAGGAGCCATTGGTCTCTCCTCATGGTGACCCTCCATATGGGTACCTCTGGCCGGGCTCCAGATCATTGGGACCTCAAGCCCCCCACCGCGGCAAGGCGGCTTCCATTGGGGGGTTATCCGAGAGGGCAGCCACCTCAGTCCCAATCACTCCAATTCCCCTCGATAGCAGAGGTAACTGCTCATCCTGCTACAAGGACCGGATGTTCCAAGCCCCTACCTGGAGGGCTTGCCTGGGGTTTAAAAGCCTCAGGCAGTCACTTTTGGTGCACACCCCTCGGCCACTCCTCCCAAAACACTGCCCCAAATAAAGGAAGTCGGCAGGCTGTGCCCCCCCCCCCCCATCTGCTTGTGGGGTTTCCTAGGGCTTTGCCCCACAAGCTTCATGGCAGGTTGGCACCTGCCGGGGTGCAAGCAGGACAAGTAACTCTCGTTCCCATCCTGCTACCCAACATTTGCCCTCCCAACGGGACCTCGCTTGCTGAGTGGGAGGGTCAGTACCCACCCCCTAGCATAACCCATTATTTTTGGTGTTGCCAGTTAGTTATCTGGGGGGGAGGAGGGCTGACAAGGCCCACCTCCCCCAAGCCATCCCAATTACCCTAGGGGGGCTAAGGGGCAGGAAATGGTAAGAGCTAGGGTGTGTCCACCCTCGCTCCACCCGGGGCCCTTGCAGCCTGGGACTGCATGGTGCCCAGTATCCTGGGTGGCCATGAGGAGACACTGCAGAAGTCTCAGTAACGGAGAGGCTGTGACCTGGCAGGGGAGACTTATGCAGAGCTGCTCCCTTATTCACACTAGGCTACCCAGTGGTGGCAGCTGCAAGAAAGAAGGCATGCACTCACTTACACTTTCTAGGCTACCACATAATCGCTTCATATCACCTTGCGCATGAAGTACAAAACCCATAATATCTTACCAATGATTAATTACCCAAATGAAAACAGTAAATGCGATTATTTGAATTTACACCTAATGTACATTGGGGGGGAACTTCCACTGATCTTTCGTATGGCGGTTGTTGCTGAAACTTCTCTTATGTTTGTTGACAAAGTTTTCCGAAAAAAAAATATATCCACTAGATATAGTCACTAGTGGCTGACGTTATTTTTCTAATAGCTTATCTGTGCCATCCTTAGGTTGGTCATTGTAAAGCAAATATAGCTGGTGAGAGAAATTGCTTCATTGTTTCCAGGCTCCAAAAGAAATACTATAGATATATTAGCAACTTGGCATTTTTTGTACATCAGTGATATTCACTGCAATAAGGAAATTTAGCAGGTTTCACTTTTGGACACAAATTCACTGCCTTTGTGTCAAAATACCTGTTAATGGATAGAGCTTGTAAGAATTTATTTATGAATTTCATAACAATCTTTAAAATCTATATTAGATTTTGCAATAAATCACTCTGGGAATATTATTTGGGTGAAGCCCGGGAATTAGAATACAGCCTTTTGTGTTTTGTTCTTCTCCCTCCCTTATTATCTCCTCAAAACCTACAATCCCCCTTTCCTTTTTAACATTAGACAATAGCAATAATGATAATAGTAAATGTAATTATGAAAATGCTCTGACACTTCAGGTAAACATTCATACAAAGTTGTGCAGTTTCCCCGACAGTGACAAACCTGTTCCACGCCCTAAATACTTACCAAGAGGAGTCCCAAAAGGGTATAGCTCAACGCCTCATGAATGCCCATGGCGACCCCTTCGCCTGGTGGATGGGGCGGGCTCATCAAGTATACCTTCAGGTGAATGGTGAATTCAAGGAAATACGTTAAGGAGCTGAGCTCTCGTCTAGTTATGAGAGTCCTATTGTTGGGTAAGTTGCCACAAACATTTTTTTTTGATGTTTTGATAACAATAATAAACCTTCAATCATAAAAACCTCTGCAGGCCTCCTCCTGGAGGCAAACCCCTTGGGCCTAGAGGTCTCCTAGACAAGACCAAGATCGGACTTTGGGGCCTGTTAGGGAACCCATTTAGTCAATACATGTTTGCAGAGAGATTTGCCCTACCTTGGGATGTAGTCCAGTCTCTGGCTGTCAACCCAAGGGAAATCAGTAGAGGATTGGTCTGGCAGCAGGATCCATGAACTTGATCAACAAGAGCAATTTGGAGATGTCGGTACCTATGCAGAAAGGACCAAGCTGCGCATCGTCAAGGCCTTGATTTCTGTCAATTTTATTCTAGGGAAGCAAAACCTCGTGCTGACTAGTGCATTGAAGTTTCATCTAGCAGTTTTTCAGACTTGGGAAAATAATGGTAAGTGTTAAAACGTTATAGCATTGCTATCATCTTTAACAAAAAGTCTTATTTATCAAAAGATGCCTTCCTAAACTCTGACAATGCTCCAGGCAATATCCAGATAACGGACGACCACAGGACCGGTATCAGGGAATACCCCTGCTTGTCACGAGATAATGACTTCACCACATAATAAAACCATTAATGGAGTGCGAATGAGGAAGAGGCGAACAATTAGAGCTACACCATGGAATTTACTTTTCTCGTTCCTTTCGTGAAAAAACTGAATATCTACCAGGGAAATCGCACCCCTTCAATCATTTGACCAAGGAAAAACCCCCATGTTCTAGATAGCTAGAAAGTTTTAGAAATGCTCCCCTCGGTTGTTGATCTTCCCTAGCAATCGTTCTTCACACCCACTCGTTCCGCTAGCTCACGGTCTGTTCTCCCTATCAAACATGCCATATCTTTTGGCGAGGCCTCACCCTTCTCCTAAATCTGCTCCTCCTCCCCTCTCCCTCGACTAGGCGCGATGCTTGTTTTTTCCCGCGAGGATGTAAAAAAATGGTGATTATAATCATAATTGGAGATATAACATAACTTCACACAACACTAAATATGTATTCACATGGATTGACTTAGAATTGGTGATGCTTATAGCCATATCAAGCTTGGAGGTTCCTGCTCTATATTCCCGCAGCGCCGCACTCATCACTGACGCGGATGCGCGCGGGGAAAGTAAAACCGCTGGGCGGCGGCGGCGAAGGAGGGCGCCTTGACGACAAAACTTACATAGAGAGGGGAAGGGGCACATTCAAGTTACTATATTTCTCAATTTTCCCTGCGTATAGTCGTTTTAATATTTAAAAATGACACTCATAAACAGTACTGTCAAAAATTTCAATATTTTTTAATTATAAAGTTTCTCTCTCTCTCTCCCCTTTTCTCTCTGTCCCCTCCTATATATGTATATTTTATATATATATATATATATAAAATATATATATATAATATATATATATCCGCTGATATAAAAAAAGGGGTAAAAATATCTTGTATATTAGATAAAAGGGACCTTGTAAAATACTGCTCAGAGGCAAAATATGAAATACAAGGAATTAGATGATGAAAAAAGGCCGGTTTATCTACTGAAGATAACACTGCAAAATTAGCAAAATATTATTTTTCTTGATATCAAAGAACTTTTATAAGAAGCCCCTCCCTGTCGCCTCCACCGCCCTCCGCGCCTCGCCGCCGCCCCTCCGCCGCCGCGTGCGGTTTTTTCTTCCGCGGCGCATCCGGTCGTGATGAGTGCGGCGCGTGCGGAATATAGAGCCCCGTCTAAGCGGCGGCAACATTACAGGGAGAATATTCCTGACGGACGAAGAAGCGGTGATAAGAGGCAGTTTACATGCTGAATGATTATAATGTTAACCGGTAAAAGTTGTTAACAAGGCGAGAATCGGTTTCGATGACAGCTAAAAGTACCACATTGTGGGAGTGCCATTTGGGGGTGCACATTTAGTGGGAAAATGTACAGCATTCTCAGACGTATGTACTTTTCTCGGGAAAATGTATCGGAAAGGATTTGGTATATTTCTCTTTAAAAACAAGGTTAGATGGGACTTTTTGCAAAAAATACATATATTGATCCCATTCATATCATCATAAGGGGCTAACCCCGACGGGGGGCATGCCGCTCCCCCCTTCGCTTCCACCCCGGGGGACCCTCGAGGCGAGTTTCCAGGCAGGCACCGGCCCATCTTAATTCCTCGCGACAGGTCTCGTCGAGTGCCCCCAAACCATGATCTCCAGGCGTCCCCCAGGGCTCCCCACCCGGGTTGTCTCGCAGAGAGACAAAACCCGATGGGCAGGGTCGTCCATAGGGGGGCGAGCTAGGGGCCCTATAGCCCGGTTGCGATCCCGGGTATGCAAAAATAAAGGTCCCATGCAGTCCACGGTGTAAACCCCGGTTGGACACTGGTCCTGCCAACTGTCCCCATGATCCGACGGGGCTTGTTTCAAAAGGATCAAGGCGAGCTCCCAAAGGGATGGATAGCGTCCCCGGTTTTCCCTTCCCCCCTAGAGCAAAATGGAAATACAAGCTTGAAGACCCAGCTTGGTCCTTTTTGCTAGGGACCGCATCTCCCAAACGCTCTTGTTGATCGAGTTCATGGCTCCTGTTGCCAGACCAACCGTCTACTGACTCCTGGTCTGACAACCCAGAGATAGGACTACGCTCCCAAGGTATGTAAAACTTTCTGTGACTTCACGTCCTCGCCGCAAGCAGGGATCGACTGAACGGGTTCCCCTAACAGGCCCCCAAAGTCCTGAATCTTGGTCTTGGTCCAGGAGACCTCTAGGCCTAGGGGCTTCGCCTCATTGCTAAATGCATCAAGAGCCGCCACAAGTGACTCCAAGGACTCAGATAGGAGGGCAATATCGTCGGCAAAGTCAAGGTCCGAGACCTAATTTTGCCTAGTTTTGCTCCGCACTGACTTTGGTAGTAGCTCTCCCCATTATCCAAGTCCATACAAGTGTTGAAAAGTGGGGGTGCAAGGACACGCCTTGCCTCACCCCTGAATTAACAGGGAAGAAGTTCGACATACCCCCACCACATTTTGCAGAAATTTCAGTACCAGTATATAGGCTTGCTATCAGGCCAATAATCTGTTTTCGGAATTCCTCTGAGCCTCAGGATCTCCCATAGCGATTCCGATGCACCGAGTCAAACGCCTTCTTTAGGTCGATGTAGGCTGCGAGCAAAACCCCCGACCAAACTCACGACGGGGTTCCACAATTACTCGAAGCGCTAGTATCCCGGTCATTGTGGACTTGCAGGAGTAAATCCAGACTGCTCCGGTCTCTGGTGCCTCAGTAGGTGGTTGCGGATTCGTTTCAGAAGAATGTGGGCGAGAACCTGCCCGGTATGCTGAGCAGTGTAATGCCACGTAGTTTCTACAGTCCCATCGATCCCTTTCCCCTCCAGGAGGGATGACCACGCCCCCCAGCAGGTCAGGGGAATGGTACCAGACTGCCAAATGGCAGTCAGGACTGTATGCAGGCCCTGAGCCATAGGTTCACCCCCAGCCTTTAGCAGTTCGCAGGGATATCACATATGCCTGCAGCTTTCCATCTTCAGCTTGGAAATCGCCAGCCCAACCTCTGTTGGGTAGGAGGTTCCCGCGATGGGTGGGTCCGGCACAGGCCCCAGCGACATCGCTTGCATCCAAGCTAACTGTTGGAGGGTCCACCTGGTACAACTGTTCAAAAAAACTCAGCCCAACGTTTACGAACCCAACATGATCTGAGATGCTCTGTCCATCCGCTGGGTCGGACTGCAGTCATCTGTGAGGAGGGCTTAGGGTTCAGTTTTCTCAGGGTTGGTAGGCAGGGCGAAGGGCATTTACCAAGAAATGGCCTTCGACCTCCTCAGCAAGATTCCCGATAGATGTTCCCTTTTCCCCTTTCAGCAGTGTCCGAGCCCTACGCACCATGGAACGACGCAAGACTTGATTCCCATTCAGCCCAGCCTTGCGACACACTTCAGTGGCCTCTAATGTCTCCAGGGGGATAGTATTCGCTTTTCCTTGGGCGTACGCCTATGGACTCCTGAGCTGCTTCGAGTGTTACGCGCTTGAAGGACTCCCACAGAGCAAACTGGTCCTCAGGTTGCTGGGTTCTGGAATTGTAGAGACTGCGTGGGAACCACGGGCACACTCCTTCCCTGTTTAAGTGAAAATT
>NW_023650293.1:0-6050 GCF_015228065.2 Penaeus monodon | reverse complement strand
TCCTCCCCTCGATCCCTTCCCCGTCCTCCCCTCGATCCCATTCCCCGACCCCCTTTCCTCGATCCCCTTCCCCCCGATCCTCCCCTCGTCCCTTTCCCCCGATCCTCCTCCTCGCCCCCATTCCCGACCCCTCCTCGATCCCCATTCCGATCCACCTCCTCGATCCCATTCCCCGATCCTCCTCCTCGATCCCACCCCTTCCCCGATCCTCCTCCTCGATCCCCTTCCCCGATCCTCCTCCTCGATCCCCTTCCCCGATCCTCCTCCTCGATCCCATTCCCCGATCCTCCTCCTCGATCCCATTCCCCGATCCATTTTCCCGCTCTTCCTCCTCCTCCTCCTCCTGGGAATCTCGAGCGGACCCCCGAGGACGAAGCGACGCGGCGTAGCTTCGTCTTCATCTCCCAACGGACGCGACTCGGGGCGCGCGAGGACCCCGACGATGACCCGGACGACCCGCTTCTTACATCCGGGATGTTTTCTTCTGGAGGAGGTGCTCGTCTTCTTTGTCTTTGGAGTTTTTTTTTTTCTCTCTCTCTCTTTTATTTATTTTATTTTTTCTTTTCTTTGCTTTGCTTTTATTTATATATTTATTTTTCTTTTTTTCTTTCTCTCTCTCTCTCTCTCTCTCTCTCTCTCTCTCTCTCTCTCTCTCTCTCTCTCTCCCTCTCTCTCTCTCTACACACACACACACACACACACACAAGCAGTAGACCGCACCCGGTCAAACCAAACCACCGTTTGAGTGAGATATACATCCGACTCAAATACATAAACTACGGTAATAAAATACAAACGTTTCGTGGAATATGTGTAACTCTGACATAAACTAAGTCGATATTAAACCTTGAAACTGGAAAAAAAATGTAGGCAACCTTTGCATGCTTACATATATACACACGTACATGCACGTCCCCACACACACATGACCGCACGCCTGCACACACGAGTGGATGCAAGCCCGCAAACACACACACACACACACACACACACACACACACACACACACACACACACACACACACACACACACACACACACACAACATACCAAGACCCTAATCCAAATTCAGTATGAATAATGCTTGCAATTTCCTGGCGTTGCAACTAATACTGACACTCGAATATTGGTCTACATGCATACCTGCATCCGTGCAACATGATCGAGGCAGAGGACAGGAGGAAGGGGCTCGGGGGAAAGGGGGGGGGGGATTTTGAAATTAAGAATAGCAATGTTGCAAAAGACGACCCTTCAATGCAAGAGCAGAGAGCACAATCGAGTATTGGATGGGGGTCGTAGGGGGTAAGGGAGAGAGAGGGAAGTAGGAGGGAGAGAAAGGGGAGTTTGGGGAGGGAATTAGGGAGAGACTGGTGAGAGGGAGGGGGGGGGTAAAGTGTGGTAATGGGGAATGAAAAAGAGAAATGGAGAGAGGAGGAGAAGGAACGAGTAGATAAGGGGGGGGGGGAGGTAGAGGGAGGAGTGGGGTAAAGGAGGGAGAGGGAAGGAGTAATGGGAGAGGAAAGGGGAAAGCAGAGGTGTACGGGGAGGGGGGGGAGAGGAAAGCAAACATTAATAGGGTGTGTGTGTGTGTGTGTGTGTGTGTGTGTGTGTGTGTGTGTGTGTGTGTGTGTGTGTGTGTGTGTGTGTGTGTGTGTGTGTGTACGTGTATATAAGCCCAGCAAGAAAAAGAAAATTTCCTCACCGCAAAACTATACGTTATGAGTTCGAGTGTAAATGACAGCGCTAACCAAAGTAAAATGTAAATAAATGCCAAATACACAAACATATAAGTCAAAGCAAATAAAAATCATGCCAAAAAACAATTCGAAAGAATAACAGGAATAAAAAAAACGATAAAAGAACGCTGATAAAAATAAATAACAAAATGAACTAAGACAAGAATAATAATCAGATGAATAAAAGAACGACAGGAAAATAAAACATTCAAAACGATGAACTAAATAAATAGACTGAACGCACGATTCAGCCGAACAATTTCAAAAAACGAACAAAAAAATAAGAAACGAAACACTCATCGTTCTCGCCTTAAATCATCCACGCTTTTACTCCGTCATTTTATCTTGCTTCTGCCTTGTCTTGTTTGCAGTGACCTCTGCTGACCACTTATTAACCCCCCCCCCCTTTCATTCCTTTTCTCTTCTCTCTTCCTCTCTTCTCACTTCCCCCTCTTCCTCTCTCCTCCCTTCCCACTCTATCTCTCTTTTCTCTTCCTTCTCCTTCTCTCCCTCCCTCTTTTCCCCTCTATCTCTCTTTTCTCTTTCTTCTCCTTCTTTCCTTCCTAACGCCCCTCTACATCTCTCCCTCCCACCTTCCTCTAATTCTTTCTTCTTTCTCTCCCTCCCTATCCCTCCAACATCCTCTTCCCTTCCATCCTTCCCTCCCCAACCCTCTCCCCCCCCCACTACTTCACCCCCACCTACAAATCCCCCAATAACTACACGAAATAATCTTGCATTACGGCGAGATCCATCTTCGTCTCTTTCGTGGGTTATTGACGCGCGAAAGGCAGAAAACAGGAATCAATGGAGATAAATCTCACTTGGAGGAACGAAGATGAAGAGGAGAATATATACGAGGGAGGGAGGGAGGGGGGAGGGAAGAAGGGAGGCGAGAGAGGAGGAGGAGGATGAAGGGGTGGAGGGGAGGAGGAGGGAGGGGAGATGGAGAGAAGGAAAGGGAGAGGGAGAGGGAGAGAGTGAGAATGGAGAGTGAGATAGATAAAGACAGATAGAGATCGACATACAGAGGGAGACATACAGACATAAAAAAAGGGAAGAGGGAGAGAGCCTGGGGGGCACAGGAAGAAGGGGGGAGGGGGATCGGTGGTGCCCTTGCCCTATCCACCAGAATTTCCACCCGCAACCCATCCGCAACCGATATCCCGATCTGGTCGACTCCCTGCGGCGCGGCGACGCCTTGGCTGATAAATGCACGCAAGGCCTTCGCGTCGTGCCCATTTTTCTTCTTCTTGGGTCACCAGTTTCTTTTTCTTCTTCTTTTTTCTTCTTTTTAATCTTTTTCTTCTTTTTTTCTTCTTTTTTTTCTTCTTTCTGATCCCACCACCCCTTTTTTTTTTTTTAGATTTTTCCTTTTTCTTTACCTTCTTTATGGTCAACTCTTTTTTTCTTCTTCTGAAAGAGTAAAAGTTACACGTGTAGCTATGATTTCCCCTAATTATTTCTTTGCTACCTTGAAGATACTAGTACCTTGGCACTTGATGAAACTATTATCTTGACTAAAAGGTAATACACACATTTCTACAGACGATATATTTCTTCTGATTTTTTTTTTTACTTTTCCTTGGAATTTAATACATGATGATATATTACTAAAAAAAAATCTTTATCCTTCCCAGAAATCAACATTATATAATTTTTTCTTGTAAGAAGAACAGTTATAAAGTTATTAAAAACAAAAGGAAAAATAAAAACTAGTAAATAAATAAAACTTTTCACCTCTTCCCGGCAGACGCTAATAAAAACTGACACATTTTTTATTCCCTTGTTTACTGGAGTTTATTTTTTATAGATTTTTTCTGCTTCCAAATCATTCCTCCTTCGCTAAGTTAACATTCGTCCGTACCCCCCCCCCCCCCTCCCTCTCTCTCTCTCTCTCTCTCTCTCTCTCTCTCTCTCTCTCTCTCTCTCTCTCTCTGTGCCTCTCTCCCTCCCTCTGCACCTATCTCTGCCTCTCCCTACCTCCACCTCTCCCTCCCCTCTCTCCCTCCTTCCCTACCCCTCCCCATCCCCTTCCCTCCTCTCCCTCCCTCCCCCCATCCGTTTCCGAAGCACACCATACTTCACCATTTCTTCGAAGTAGAACTGGAGAGCCCCCACGGTCGTCACATAACAACATTCATCATGACGAGGCACGACCGAGGAGACCTGCAACTACAAGCATGCACGAAATACACCGTACCGCACGAGGCAACGGAAGGAGGGGGGGGGGGAGAAAACTTTCACGGTAATCAAATTAGCCTGAACGTCCTTGTCGAGACTGCTGTGAAGGCCATGTGGGGGAGGGATGGGGGGGGAGGGAGGGAGGGAGGGAGAGAGAGAGAGAGAGAGAGAGAGAGAGAGAGAGAGAGAGAGAGAGAGAGAGAGAGAGAGAGAGAGAGAGAGAGAGAGAGAGAGAGAGAGAGAAAGAAAGAAAGAAAGAAAGAGAGAGAGAGAGAGAGACTGAGAGAGAGAGAGAGACTGAGAGAAAGAAAGAGAGAGAGAGAGTGAGAGAGAGTATGAGAAAGAAAGAGAGAGAGAGAGAGAGAGAGAGAGAGAGAGAGAAAGAAAGAAAGAAAGAAAGAAAGAAAGAAAGAAAGAAAGAAAGAAAGAGAGAAAATCGAAACTCACTCGTCCCCCTTAAAAGCAATTTCGCCGATCACGGATTCTATGCAATTTAATCACCCAGGAGTGCACACCGTTGCAAGTCTCGGCGTCAAATTGGCGTGTATTCCGCGTGGGTATATCCGTCGGGGTTTAGGGCATGCTCATACGCTCACGCAAAGGGCATCGCAGTTACATCACGAAATATTTTGTACAAGCCCGTAGGAAGGAGGAAAGGAGGGAGAAGAGGGTGGGAGAGGAGGAGGAGGGAGGGAGAGGAGGGAGGGAGAGGAGGGAGGGAGAGGAGGGTGGGAGAGGAGGAGGAGGGAGAGGAGGGAGAGGAGGGAGAGGAGGGAGAGGAGGGAAGGAGGGAGGGAGGGAGAGGAGATATAGGAGGAGGAAGGGAGGAGTGAGAAGGGGATAGGGAAAAGGAGAGAAGGAGGAGAAGGAAATAGAGAAGGAGAGGAGGAAAGGGAGAAAGAGAGGATGAAAAGGATAGAAGGGGAAGAAAAAAAGATGGGGAAGAAGAAGTTGGAAGTGGAGGTGAAAAATGTGGAGGTGGAGGAGGAGGTGGAAGAAGGAGGTCGGAGTAGCAGGAGGAGGGGGGGGGGATATGAGAAAGGGGTGACGGGATCAAGGACTCACGGGGGTGGGGGTTGGAGGGGGGAGAGGGAGAGTGAAAAGGGGGGATGGGATGGAAGGGGAGGGGAGGGAAGGAGACGGGGGAGGGGAGGGGAGGAGACGGGGGAGGGGAGGTGCCCTTTTGTACCTCGTCTCGAAATACCATCTCGAAGTTTATTTAGCATTTACCTCCTCCTATTTTTTCCCCCAGCAAAAATTCGGGTCTGAAAAATACACGACTCGGAGGTCGTTGTGGCGGGAACCCTTTTCGCAAGACGGACGGACCAGTTTCAGGAGGAGGAGGAGGAGGAGGAGGAGGAGGAAGGGGAGGGAAAAGGAGGAAGGGGAGGAGAAGGGGGAAGAGGAGGAGGAAGGGGAGGGGGAATAGGGGGAGGGGGAAGGGGAAAGGGGGAGGAGGGGGAGGAGGAGAAGAGAAGGGTGAGGAGGAGGAGGAGGAGGAGGAGGAGGAGGTGGAGGAGAAGGAGGAAGGGGGAGGAAAAGGGAGGAAGAGGAGGGGGAAGGGGGGGAGGAGGGGGAAAGAGGAGGAGGAGGAATAAAAAGAGGGCAAGAAAAGGGGAAAAAGAAGGGGAGGAAGGGAGGAGGGGGAGAAGGAGGACACGAAGAAAAAAGAAGACACCAGTAAGAGCAAGAATAAGAACAAGAACACGAACAAACAGTAGAACAGAAAAAAAGCAAACGGCGGAAGAAAGAGAGAGATCGAGAGAGCGCCTCCCCGCCATTCCTTCCCGCGACAACCGCCGCTGCTATTTTCTTTTTTCGAGCCGCGGTTTTTGCGAGTCGTGGCGAAAAGGAAAGGGTTTTTTGCAATGAGCCCTTTTTGCTTTTCCCAAAATTGCCCTTTCCAAATTGCCTTCCGGCGGTTGTTCATGAAATGCTGCCATCATCAAAAATTGGCTTAATCACACGCCATAAAAATCCCAGCGTGAGGTTCCCTAAACCCAAAAATTTTCGAAACGTGACCCAATTTTGAGATAAAGAAATAATTATAAAAAAATAGGCAGTAAAAAAGAATTTTTCCTTTTTCACAGAAAATGAATGAGAGAGAGAGAGAGAGGGGAAAGGAGGGGA
>NW_023650292.1:0-6050 GCF_015228065.2 Penaeus monodon | reverse complement strand
AGTATTTATCCTTTAGTATTTATCCTTAGATTTATCCTTTAGATACTTTAGTATATCCTTTAGTATTTATCCTTTAGTATTTATCCTTTAGTATTATCCTTTAGTAATTATCCTTTAGTAATTATCCTTTACTATTTATCTTTACTATATAATATATTTCTTATCATGTATCATTTACTACTTAATTAAAAACATATTACAACAACCAGGTTGAGTTCAAATAACACAGGTGCAGCTGGGTGTATTCTGGGAAAAACCTAAGAAAACTCCCACACTCTGACTCCAAAGTCACTTTCTTAAATTCTTTAAAACCCGACACTCTTAGAAATGTGAAAAACTCTTTGTGTGCACTACACTGTTTTTCTAACCCCCTGGACACACAACTTGGATACAAACATACAGGTTGGGGTTACTTATCTTTGTGTTGGGGTGTATGCAAATCTTGCAGGCTCTGCCGGTTCTTTACAGAAAGGAAGTGACAAAGGTATCACTGAGGGCCGTTTCTATGGCTACAACATCGTCCAGCTATGAAAATGCACCTCACAATTTTCAAAACATAAGAAAAACTCATAAATAAAACACAGTCATCAGGAGAAGCAAACAACACATATCACTTAACACTACAGTAAACCCAAACACGAGCGCTTTCGGCCTACATGGCCTCATCAGGTGCTGTACTGGGTGTGTACTGACTCTTTATTCAACAGGTTACATTATATACCTATCTCTGGAGTCATGTACAAGGGATATGGGTTGCTAATCCTGTCTTTGGCCCATGTATCCCTGGTCCCCTGTATTGGTACTTTGGGGAACTAGGGATGGCCGCTTTTTTGGGAGCCTATGTGCCCTCGATCTTCATGGGATACAGGTGGAGGATAGGCCTGTTATTTTTTTATCAGTTATACCATATACAACATAATATCTATACATGTAGCTATCTATATATACATATATGTATACAACACATGTACATGTATCTGTACACAAACCTTTGTAATCACCCTTGTCTGCAAGAAACAAAAAAAACACAAAAAGGACAACAGGAGCCCTTCTCCTGGGGGCTACTCTTGGTCAGGGTGGGAAAGTTAGGTTGATATTGGTTGCCCTGTCACAACTGTTGTTATTCGTGTTTTTTTTGCTTCTCCTAGGTTTAACTAGGGTGGGGGTTTGTGTTTCTTGTAGTAAGAATATTTTTTGTAAGTATTCAGATCCTGGGCCCTTTCCCAGTTATTCTTTCCAACCTTTATTGTATCAAAGAGGACGGGCATTCCCTGTGTTTTAAACTCATTCATAGAGGTGAACAAAGTGTAATATTATCCTTTGTTTTAATGTCACTCTCTATGCTTTTGTTGTGATGTTTAAGAGTGTTTACAGTATTTATGAAAGGTTCATTTCCTCCTATATGTGATTGCATAGATAGTACCACATCTGTAATTCTGCAGTATTTTTGGGAGGATTTGGTTTCTAGTGTATATGAGATCTATCTACATTATTTTCTAAAAACATGAAACCCCTCCACTCTTGCATATAAGTTCTAATGTGTGCTCCTAGGGGCACTGTCTATTCATATATATATACATGAAAGATACATAAGCATGAAGAAGTATGAAAGCTATTCATATATCTATATATCTCCCTATGCATGTATCCATATATATATGCCTGTATACTTTGTACTTGCACGTATGCATCATCTTATGTTCCAAGACTTAAAATACTGAATAATAAGTACACTTGTATATAGAGATTTGTATAGAAAAAAACCTATAGTTTCTTAAATGTGATGTGCCCTTGTCTTATAGCTATGGGTGAGGTTTTAAATATTACCTTATCTTTATTTTTCATTATATGTTTTTCTTTTTCTATTATCAAAAAACTCCATATACATACAGGAAACACGAAAAACATAAAAAATAAAAATCGTATGAAAGAAAAAGGGGGAGCCTCAAACAGAGATGAAAAGGAGCTTCATTGTTCATAACTCCTATGGGTGGGGTCGTCTGGGCCGAAGGAGGGGGGGGGGGGGAATGGGATGTTTGCCGTGTGCAACGTCCCCTCGTTCCTCTCTTTCGCTCTTGCGGTAGGAGGGGGGGGGGGGGGAAACAAGCGTCCCCTCGTTCCTCTCTTTCGTTCTTGTGGCTGTTCCCTTTCATCTCATCTGTGGATGTTCCAAATATGTAGGTTTCCTTATACAAGCATGCATCTATATTTTCATTAACTGAAATATGTAAGTTATATTTGATCTCACATTTTATTGAACTTTTGTATTATTTTTCCATTATCTTCATATCATATTTCCAGAGAGATTGTATGTCCTTAGGAAAACTTGTCATTTTTTATGAGGAATTTTTTAATTATTATTTGTTCTTGCTTTATCTGCTAATGCCTTTATACGAAAACGAGAGTTTGTTCGGTAGTTCACCCTATTCTCTCTCTTATAATTCTTTTAAATGTGGTGTTTCTTTTAAAATAAAGGTGAGAGTTTATTCTTATTTTGTTTTTCCTTATATTCCTGTCTAGATCTTTTATCCAAAAAACTTTCTTATATCTTTATACAGACAACATAGAGAAAAATTGACGACACGGAAAACATAGAGCTATAAACATAATATGAGAAAGAGGAGAGGAAGATGAAGGAGGAGCTTCTCTCTTCATAACTCCAGGGGGTGTAGCGTCCCCTCGTTCCTCTCTTACTCTCTTGCGGTAGGAGGGGGGGGGGGGAACAGCTTTGTCGCGTCCCCTCGTTCCTCTCCATCGTTCTTGTGTCTGTTTCTCATTTTATTCTTCTATGGGAGTGCTTAAAAAATATATATTATATATTAGTCTGGAATTATTTTATAGACTTACTTTAAGTCTTCTTACTATTTCCTCATTATTATTTATTTTCCTTTTCTTATCCCCTCTCTTAATGAGAAATGCTTTTGTTGTTCTTGTATCTCTAGAAAAACTATTTAAATGTTCAACTATTATTATTATTATTATCAATATCAATATTCTTTATTGTTCTTGTATCTCTAAAAAACACTTAAAAATTTCCACTATTATTATTACTATTAATAATTATACTCTCAATATTCTTATTATTGTTATTCTTTTATTTTCTATTTTTAGAAAACTCCTTATGCCTTTATATCTACACTCTAAAAAACCCACGAAAAGGGAACCAAAGTATATATATATATATATACTATCAAGGAAGAAAAAATAAAATTTAAAAGGGGGAAGGAGAGGTGGAGTAGCTTCACTGTTCATCACTCCAGGGGTTTAGCGTCCCCTCGTTCCTCTCTTGCGGTGAGGAGGGGGGGGGAAGGAGCTTGTAGCGTCCCTCGTCCTCTCTTCGTTCTTGTGCCTGTTTTTCATTTAATTCATTTATAATATTATGTCTGGAAATACTCTTTACACTTACTTGGTCTTTTATTATCTCCTCATTTTTCTTATCTCCCTTTAAAGAGAATGCTTTTTTGTTGTTCTTGTATCTCTAAGAAAGGCTCTTTAAAAAAACTATAAACATTATTATTATCATACTAAAAAAATATATCTCGAAATTATTATTGTTAATATTATAAATCATAAAAAATATATAGAAAAATATAATAACAGTACAATGACTATAAAATATTGTTATTATCATACAAGAGATAAGAGCCATTATTAATATTATTATCCACATTATTATTGTTATTATCAAAAAAGGTTTTATTGTATCTCTAGAAACTTGCAAAATTTACTTAAATTTTTATTAAGAAAAATATCTCAAGCACAAAAAAGTTACTATCACTAACACACATATGGTTCTAAATTTTTTAAAAAGTCAATATTTTATAGGTCATATTAACAGTATTAATGTCACCAATTTTTCATAGTGATATCAGCATCAATACTATTTTATTGTTATTATCCATAGTGCTATCAATATTACTGACCTGGAATATTATTATTAATATTAATAATAACATTGTTACCATTATTATATGATACTTCTCTTTTTATTTTGCTCCTTCTTTGTAGAAAGGGGGAGGAGGATGAGGAAGAGGAGGGGAGGCAGGAGGGACTGCGTCCTACCTATCCCTGTTCCTCATCTCCCCAAGGTGCCTCTCTTGGCTCCAACTATCTCTGGGTTCCTCAGGTCCATTATCATCTGTGGAAAAAATAAATGGCAGGTCCCTTCCTCTTTCATTATGTATCCTCTGTTCAAAGGAGTAATGGTGAAGGGAACTCTGCTCTTATTAGTCTGTCTGCTATAGTTTTATCTTTCTTCCAGGCCAACATAGGGGGAGGACCGTTCATCTTGTCTTCCCACGGCGTGTCCTGTGCCTTCTCCTGTGCCCATTTCCAGAGTTGGTTGATAGCTCTGCGAAGGGGGCTTGCAATATTCTGTGAATAAAGCATAGGGAAGATTAATCTGTTTGATTCCTCCTTTTCTCTTTTGTTCAGTAGGTTATTCTTGGTATTTTTGCCAGTCTGTCCATTGCCGTCCCAAGGATCCTTTCATTATATCCCCTTGCTCTAAAAAACTCTGTCATCTCTCTTAGAGCCTTTTCCAGGTTATCAGGGTCACTGACAATCCTCTTCACTCTGATCCCTTGGGAGAAGGGGAGGCTCTTCTTCAGGTTGGGGTGGTGGCTTGACTGGAAATGTAAATATTGATGAGTATTTGAAGGTTTATGGTACACTGTTGTTTGTAAAAAGCCTTCCTTGTCTATGTATACTAAAGTATCTAAAAATGGTAATTTGTTTGTATCATACTCCATTGTAAACTTAAGATCCGGGTGGAACTGGTTCAATGCTCTGTAGTAATCTTGAAGGTCTTCTTCTGTACCCTGAAACACTCCAAAAATGTCATCAATATATCTGTAAAACATTACTGGTTGTTTTTCTATCTTCTTCCTTTTTGGTTCAATGCTTACATGAACAAAAATCTCAGCCACTGCCACTGAAACTGAGGCTCCAATTGCAGTGCCTTTCAGTTGTTGATAGCACTCATTATCGAAGCTCAGCAGAGTCCCTGAAAGGATATGATCAATTCCTTCTTTAATTAGGTATGGGGGAGGGGCTGTTATATTATATAAATGTTTCAGCCTACCTTGTATGTAGCCAAAATTCTTCTCATAATAATTAGCTACTACCCAGGCTGCTTCTTCCTGTGGGATGGATGGGTATAGAGACACGATATCAAAAGAAAACAGATAGCAATCCCCTTCTAGTCTGGGGGTCTCTTTCAATTTCTTCAGGAAATGTGTTGTATCTTGTAGTCTCTCTGGAAGTAGCTCAAGCAGAGGAGAAAGGAAAGTGGTTAATAGTCTATCCACTGGTCTAGTTGGGGCACAGCAGCCACTAAGTACCGGTCTCCCTGGCCATGTTCCCATTTCCTCATCTATTTTTTTATGGGTTTTGGGGAGAATGTACCAATGGGGGATACTTGCTTTGTGGGCCAGTAGGGCATCCCTCTGTCCTGCCGAGAAACTCGACCTGTTTCCTGTTGGGGAATCTAAGTTGTAGAATCTTGTAATCAAGATCTTACTTTCTGCTTGTACTCTCTGCAGCTCCTCCTGTGGATTGAGTAGATGTTTATAAGTTTGTTTATCTCTTAAATGTGCATGTCCCATGGCTCTATAGCTTTCTGTTCTCAAAACTACTAGGGCCCCATCTTTGTCAGCTTTCTTAATGACTATATCTGGATTCTTTTTAAGTTCATCTAGTGCTGTTATCTCATTCTTTGTTAGGTTAGGTCTTGTTTTCTTATTGCACACCTTTAAAACCATTGTTTCTATCTCTTTAACTTGGTCTCTTAACCCTGGCAATTTTTTACTTTGATATTTATTCATCTTCATTCTAGGGAGTTGGGGGGGCAGATTCACATTTTTCCTCTGAAATGGGGGGTCTGAACCTGGAGTGAGGGATGCAGCAAATCTTGTGTTAATTTCATTTTCTAATTTTTCAAGGGAAGAGGCTAGATTTATAGAAATAGGCCGTAGGGAAGGAGGGCCTGGGACAAGATTGCTTTGCTGAGATGATCTCTGTGAGAGGGAGGGTACTCTAAACTGATTTTC
>NW_023650291.1:0-32538 GCF_015228065.2 Penaeus monodon | reverse complement strand
ATATAAAAGTATAAAACATATAATTGATATATATATACATATATTACAATATATATAGAAAATTTAATATACTTATATACATACATATATATCATATATATACATAATAACATATATACAATATATATATACAAAAATACATATATATGAAATATATATATATGTATATTATATATATAATATATACTATATATAATCTATATGCATATATATATAAACCTATGTAAAACATATATATGCAATATATGTTATATATGCATATATAGGTATATATATGTACACATATATATAAAACCTATATAAAAATTATTTTGCATATATATGTATATATATGCACATATATTTATATATACATATATTTACACTTTATACATATATATGCATAATATATATACCATATAGATATATATACATACATAAAAATATATCGGGCATATATAACATATGTATATAAATATATTACCTATATAAACATATGTATACATATTTAAAAATATATATATAATACAACACACAAAAAATATATATATATATAAATATAATAGATATATATATTATATATATATAGATAGATAGATAGATAGTAGAATAGATAGATATAGATAGATAGATACACATATAGATATACACATATATACATATATGTACACATATACACATATATATGAATATATATACATGTATATATACATATGTATACATATACACATATAAACATATGTACATATATATGGAAATAATAAAAATATAAATAAAAATACATATAAAAATACATATATATATATATATACATATATACATATATATGTCTACATATATATATACATAATTATACATATATATACATTTATATTCATATATATACATATATATATATATATATACATTTATATACATATATACATACATTTATATACATATATATGCATATATACATTTAAATACATATATATACATATTATAAATAAAAAAGAGCTCATCTCGATATAGTATTGAGTATTAAGAATTCTTGTGGATGACTCAATACGTTCGTTTTGAAGTTATTATCGCTCAAGATAAGACAAAAGAAAGGAATTTCCTTTAAAAAGCATTCATTAAAATGGAAAAGAAACGAAGAAAAATTTGAAGATACGAAACTCAAATATATGGAAATATAAATATTTAAAAGAAACAGAGGTATGTAAAAGATAAGTATATGTACAACCTTAAAAACCAAAACTTTGAACGTGTGTTTTAATGGGCATCAAACAAAACCGGGAGTTTTCTTAAAATAAAAAAAAAATAAAATAAAAAAAAAAAAAAAAATTTTTCCTTGTCTTTAACTTTTCCCTTTTCAAAAAAGGGAACTATTTTAAAAAAAAATTGAAATTCCCAAAACCCCTTCTTTACGCCTGCCCCCGGGCCCCCCAAAAGGGGGAAACCCCCCGGGGGAAAAAATTTTAAAAAAAAGTTTTTAAAATTTTAAAAAAAAACCTAACCAAAATTGCCTTTAAAAAAACCCCCAAAAAAAAAAAGTTCAAAGGAACCTTTGAAAATTTGGGGCACAAAAAAAGGGGGAATTAAAAAAAACATGGAATCAAAATTTTTTTAAAATGGTTAAAATAAAAAATTTTTTTTTTTTTTAACAAATTAAAAACCAAAATTAAATAAACTTTAAAAAAAAATTGTATATAAAAAAAATTTATATAAAATTTTATTTTAAAAAAAATTTTTTAATTTTGAAATTATATAAATTTTTTATTTTATTTTAATTTTTTTATTAAAAAAATTTTTTTTTAAAATTTTAAAATTTTTTTAAATAAAAATTTTAATTTTAAATAATTTTTTAAAATTTAAATTTTTGGGGGTTTGTTTTTTTTTGGGGGGGGTTTTTTGTGTACGGGATTTTTCCTACGGTAAACTTCCCCTTTAAAACAACCTGAAATAACTTTTTAAAAATTCCTTTCTTTCGGGGATACAAAATTTTTTATAAAAACCCAAGTTTAAAAACCTGTTTTATCCAGGTTTTCCCCCCCACCCGTACATTAAAAGAAAAATAAAGAAAAAATAATTTTAAAACAAAAAGTTTTCTAACAAAAAACAAATGAGACTAAAATCCCCTTTAAAGGGGGAAAAAGATTTAAAACCTATTTTTAATCGTTTAAAATTTTCTTTTTTTCCATATATATTTTTTCCTATATTTTAATTTTTAAAATTTTAATTTTTTATTTTCTATTTTTTAAAATTAAAAACCCCTATTTTTTTTCTTTTAATCATTTTTTATTTTTTTATATACTATAAAATTTATTTATATTTTCCCCTTTTATCTTATCTTTATTATTTTTTATATATCCCCCTTATTTAATATATTATTTATAATTTTATATCTTAAAATTTTTATATGATTTTTTTTATTTTTTTATTATTTTTCTATTTTTCATATTACCTTTTATTTCAAAGCTTTCCAATTTATATATTTAATATATTTAATTAAAATTATATTATATTCTTATATATCTATTTAAAATTTATTACATACTTATTTTTATATAGAAAAATTAATATTATTTATTTATTATTTCTTTTATATATTATTTTTATATAATATTTTCCCTTATCTATTATTTTTAATATTTTTTTAATATAGAATTAATATTATATATTCCTATTTAAAAATTATTATATTTTAATATATATATTATTTTATTTTATTTTTTATACATATATCTATTATTTATATTTTTAAAATATTATATATAATTTAAAACAATTATTAATGCCCCTATATATTTATATATAAAATTTATATAAAATTATAAAATATATTTTAAATTTTTATATATATATATTTTATAATTATTATACAAATAATTTTTATTTTAAATAAAATTTTATATAAAATAATATATATAAAACCTATATTTTCTTTACTATATATTATATATTAATATTTTACTAATATTTATTATTTTATTATTATATAGAAAACATATATAATATAAAATTAATAATTTACAAAACATATATATTTTATTTTAATATATAAAATTTCTTTTTTTTTTATATATTTAAATTTTAAAATATATTTATATATAGTTTTAAATATAATATATAAAAATTTTTAAATATTATAAATATATATAATATATTTATATGGGGGGTGTGTGTGTGTGGGGTTTTATGTTTATTTTAAAAATGATTAAAATATAAAATTTTTATAATATATATAAAAATTTTTTTCCAGGGGGGGGGGTGTATGTATAATTTAAAATTATATTTTTAACCTTGCTTTTTTTGCATCTTTTAAATTTTTAATTTTTTTAAAATTTTTAATTTATAATTTTTACAAAAAAATTTTATTGGGTTTTTTTTTAATAATACCAAGCCTTATGAACTTATTTAATCCCCATTCTTTATAAAAATTTTTAATAATAAAACAATACTACATTTTTTTATTCATATATATACATTAAAACTTATATTTACATATAGACAATATTTTGGTAAAAGGATAGGGGGTTATTTTTATATATAATGAAATAATATATACCATTATTTTTAAAAATTTTATATTATTGTTATTCTATATTTTTACTCCCTTATTTTATGAAATAATATTAGACATACACATAACACCCCCCCCACCCCCCCACACACACACCCCACACACACACCCCCCACACACCCCCCACCCCCACCCACACCCCCCCAAAACCCCACCCACTATATTATAAATTTATAATTTTTTTGTTTTAAAATTTAAAGAGGGGGGGAGAAGGGGGAGGGGCCCCCCCAAAAACCCCCCCCCCCCCCCCCCACCCCCAACACCCCCCCCCACCCCCCCCTCCCTTTTTTTTTCCCCTCTTGTTTTTTTTTTTTTTTGTCCAAAACCCATTACACCCCCCCTTTTCCCCTAAAAAAACCCTATCAATATATAATAAGATAAAAATAATATAATCTCAATGTATTATAAAAAATAAAAATATATATATTACACGTGTAAAATTATAAAATATATATTTTATATATATAAAATAATAATAATAATATATTTATAAAAGTATATATCATAAAATTTTGGAATATATAAAAACAAAATAATACATATTATATCCCTAATATATCATCCCTATATATCTTTACATTATATACATATATATCCCTAAATATACATTTTAATACATATTTTAGATAATACAAAAAAAATACATATATATGAAATATATATCTAAATGCATATAAAAATATATCTCCCAAAAATATATACAAAAAATAAAACGTATATTACTTATATGTACATTTTTATATAAAATTATATATTTTATATATATTATATATATATATATATATAAAATATTAATATATAATGAAATATTTATTTATATCCCTCTATATATTTTTATATATAAATCTATATGCATAAAATAATATATATTACATTAGGTATCACATATATATATTTTAATATATATTATATATATCTTATATATATTTTAAAATATACATACATTTTATCTACATTTTTTAAACATATTAAAAATAAATACAATATATACATTATGTACTATATATATAAACCTATTTTAAAATTAAAATGCTAATAGTTTATATCCCTATATATGTATATATATGTACCCCCTTATAAAAAACCCCTTATATAAATTTATCCCTATATATGTATAATAGCACATAATGTATATATACATATATTTACACATATAAAATTATATCCCAAAATATATATCTCATAAATTATATACATACATAAAAACTATTCCCCTTAAAACTTTATTTAAAATATTTTTTATATAAACATATGTTACTTTTTATACATATATATATAACATAAACAAACAACTTTATATAAATATATAATATATATAAATTATATATAATATATAAAAATTATATATAATATAGTATAGATAGATGAAAATTAGATAATAGTTTAGTATAATAATAAAATCACATATAGTTAACAAATTTTTATAAATATATGACACATTTTACACATATAAGAATATTTTTAAAGGTATAATAACTATGTATACATAACACCTATAAAAAAATATGTTAATATAATTATAAATTTTATATTTTTAACATACATATACATATAAAAATCCCATATATATATATATTACATTATACATATTTATGTTTTACATATATATAACATAAAAATACTTTATATCTTTAAATTCATTTTTAAAACATATAAAATATACATTTAATACTTATATATACATATATTTATATACTATATATAAATATATATACATTTATACCCTTTATATATACAAATATATATATATTTTTATACATTTATAAAAATAAAAACCCTTACTTTTAATATTACATATTTTATCCCTTATAATTTCAATCCCAATATATAACATTTATAAATTTTAAAAAAAGCTCATCTCGATACTATTTATTGAGTATTAAAATTCTTTGGGAGGGACTCAATACGTTGGGGGGGAAAAAATGAAGTTTTATCGTCAAGATAAAAAAAAAAGGGAAAAAAATTTTCCCTTTAAAAAAAAGCTTTCCCTTTAAAAAGGGGGAAAACAGAAACGAAGTAAAATTTAAAGGAAAAGGGAAACTCAAATATATGGAAATATAAATTTTAAAAAAAACAGAGGTATTTTAAAAGTTTAATTATATGTAAAACCTTTAAAAACCGAATAAACTTTGAACTTTTGCCCGGTTTTAAGGGTTTCATCACAAAAAAAACCTGTGGGGGGGGTTTTTCCCGTAAATAAAAATAAAAAAAAAATAAATGAAATAAAAAAAAAAGACAAACTTTTTTAAAATCTGTACTTTAAACCCTTAAATTTGGGGACATTTCTTTCAATAAAACGAGCAGCTCATAGAAATAAAAATGAAATATGAAATGTCTCCAAAACCCTTCGTTCTCTCCCCCACTGCCTAGTGCCCGCGCCCTCCAAAAGGGGTTTGGGGAATACCCGCGGGGCCCAATTTTGAAAAAAATGTTTTTTAAAAACTTTAAAACTCAAAATAACCTAAAACCAAAAAATAATGTCCTTAACTTTGAAAAATACCCAAAAAAAAAAATATACATTCTATAATCGAACACGAATCCCCCAAAATCTCTAGGGAGCCAAAAAAATACAGGGGAACTTAGCAAAACAGGGCCAAATTCAGAAAAAATTAAAAATGGGGTTATAAAATTATCAAAAAATTATACATTTTTTTAACATTATACCATATATACAAAAACCAAAATATTTAAAATATCCCCAAATAAAACTTTTAATAGGGATATGTATGAAAAGTATATATATATTATATAAAATATAAAAATTATATATATATATAATATATTATATAAAATATATATAAAATATATTATATATTATATAAATTTTAATATAAAATATTTTAATTATTATATATAATATATTTTTATGTATGTTATATATATTTTGTGTATATATTATTTTTATTTTTTTCCATTATATTTTATATTTTTAATAAAATCTATATATATTATATATAAAATCTTGTGTGTGTGGTTTTGTTGTGTGTGTGTTTTGGGGTTGTGTGGGGTTTTGGAATAGGACGGGTTCATTTTGGCCAGTACGGGGTAAACAATGTCTCACTACAAACAAACCTTGTATCAGAGGGAAACCCGGTTTTAAAAATTTCCCGGTTTGCCCCTTTACGGGGGGAGAAACAAAAATTTTCCCTTTTCACAAAAAACCAAAGGGTTTAATTAAAAACTAGCATGGCTTCTGGCATCGTCGGGGGATCCTCCCCCCCAAACGCACTTTAAAAACGAAAAAAAACCAGAAAAATAAAATTAAGTTTTTAAATTTCCAGGAAAAACAAGGACCTTCAAACCCTAAGAGCTTAATGCTACCCCCAAAAAATACTTTCCTTTAAAGGGGGGATGCTAAGGAAAATATGGGAGAGGAGAACCCTTGTCTTAGAAAATAACGCTCTCCATTCGCTTTTAAAAATCAGTACAGTATTTGAAACCAACGTCAAAAAATTGAAAATAATCCGCTCTCCCCCTTACTCCTTCGAAACCGAATTTTAAACGGGAAAGGTGGGATTTAAGAGAGCGCGCTCGCCCAAAACATTTTTCCCATGAGGGACAAAAAAGGCTCGGGGAAAACAAAAAGTTACACCCAAGAATATTTTTAAATCTGAATCCCCTCAAAAAAAAAGTAACGAAGGAGGAAAAAAAACCAGGGGGGGGGGTTTGAAAATTTTATGCGCCCCTCTTTTTTAAGATTTTTGGGCACAAGAGATGAGTTTTTATTGGACAATTTTGGAGTGCGCATTGGGGTTGGTTTCTTTTCCCACTGATTTTTGTGCTCAGCACTTCGGATGAGAACATGAAACCCAAATTTGTTTTTAGATTTACCCAAATTGCATATTACAAGATTGAAACCCCCCCAAAAAAAAATCCTGAAATTTAAACGCCTCGCTTCAAAAAACCGGGAAACTCCGTTGATTATCTATACACAAAACCCTCTATATAAAACAGACATTGTCTCAAAAGGCAACAAAATTTTAAATTTGTTTCCCCCTGGCAAAGGGGTTTATCCCCTTAAAAAAAATTGACTTTTTAAAGGTGAATGGAGCTTTGCGGGTTTCATTTAAAAAGAACCCTTTTTTTCGATCACAAACCCGTTTTGGGAAAATACACCTGAAAAGAAAAGGGAGCATCCCGTTTATAATATAAACTTTTGTTTTCCCCCTTCCCTTTTTTCCCGGGCTTATTACCCCCTTTAAAAACCCTCAATCGGGAAAAAGAAAAAAAATCCTTTTTGTCACGGGGGATGCTTTCCTACGGGTAAAAACGTTTTTTCGTATTAGATTTTACAAGCGAAAAAATTAGCAACTCCATTGCTCTGGAACAATCCGGAAACCCTACGAATTGATTAAAATTTGAGAAACCCTTTAATGAATGTAAAAAAAGTTCTTTTTTTGGTGATAAAACCAAGGATTTATCGACAACAGCGATAAAAGTATTTATTTTAAAAGGGGATAAAAATAAAAGGGAAAGGGCGGGGATTTTAGTAGGATGCACGAGAGATTATTTCGAAATCAAAACCCCCCAAACATCAGTTTTCAGGGGATGTATTTTTCTGATAAATCCCCCAATTTTCCCGGGTTGTAAAGTAAAGAAAACAAATGGACGAGCCGGGCGATAAATGATGATAAGCTTAGTAAAATTTTTTCCCCCCGGAGAGAAAAACCCCCCGCGCATGGGAAATTGGTTTTTAATTCGTGGTTTACAAATCATAAGATTTTTTTTAAAGGTTTTCCCATGGTATGCACCCCCGGGTGTGATTAAACCCATTTTACCCGAGCTTTTTATCGAAGGCCATTCAAAAAAAGACGCGTTAGTCCCTAAAATACAAGCTTCAGGTGAAAAAAAGGTTATGTTGCGGTGCTTAATATTATTTTTCATTTATTTTCATAGCAAGATTGGGGTTTAGTTTTAATTAAAAAAACCCCTTCCCCAAAGGGTTATTTAGTAAAACGGTTTACAAGGGAAAGGGGACAAAAAAGTTTTGAACTTCCTATATAAAAAAAAACATGCCACCATGTAAAAAAAACATTCTGTAAAAAAGTAATGTCAAAATCAACAATGCAAAATACTTTTTTGGCTGGGAATGGTAAAAAAAAAGAAATATCGAAAATAAAATAAAGAATAAATTTTAAAACGAAAGCGGTTTTTATCCCCCTACATAAAGTAAGGGGGAGGGTTTTTTTCCCTTTTAATATTGCGCCCAAACCCCCGCGAATCTAGCAGCGCAGCAGCAAAAAAGCAGCAACAGCAGAAGAAAGCGCAGCACCCAACACCCAAGCACCCCAGCAGCAGCACCCAGCGCACCAGTACCAGTACCAGTACCAGCACCAACCCCCAGCGGAAACCCGTAAAAGAAAAATGACTATCGAGGAATTCAGTTCCGGAAAAGTACTGAAAGGAATGAACTGAAAAGATAAAAAAGTAATAAATTTCTACCTGTTTTAAAACTTTTCATTTCAGAGAATTCCCTCGCTCGCAGAGTTTTTCCCGGAAAGCCAGCAGAATGTTTTTAAAAAATTGCTAATGCTGTATTTATGAGTTTAAATTTTTTACCATCTGCAAACTGGAGGAGGGGGGGAAAGAGGGGGGGAGGAGGAGGAGGGGAGCGGGGAAAAAAAAGGGGGGGGGAGGAGGGGAAAGGGGGAGCGGGGAAAGGGAAAAGGGGAGGGGGAAAGGGGGGAAAGCCCACGGGGGGGGAAGAGGATGATAAAGAAGAAAAGAAGCAAGGGAAAAAACCCCCGAAAAAAGAATGAATAAATAAAAAGGGAGTTTTTTTTTTTTTTCAACATTTTTTTGTTATTATCATTTTTATTCCCAATAATGCTGGTTTTTACCATTAAAAAATTCGGTATGTTAATAATAGATCAAAAAAATTTTTTTTTTTCCTTTTTGGTACATTTTTTAACTAAAAAAATTTCAGATTAATAATAATATATCGAATATATTTGTTCCATTTGTGTACATTTTTACTAATCATTTTCTTTGGGTTTATACCTAAAATGCAATTCCAAAAGTATACCATTTGAGTTATAAAAATTTAATAAACCCAAGGGAAAACAAACCCAAAAATCCTTCTTTTTTTTCCATCCAATTTATTATTATTAATAATAGTTTTAAAAGGGGGTAAGTAAAAGAGTGATTTTTTTTTTTATATTTTATTTTTTTTCTTTTTTTTTGGTAGATAATACAATTTTTTAAAAAAAAATAAGAAGAAAACCCATATACATTTAATACTTTTTTCAAAAGGGGTTTTTATAACAAAAAACATGCTTAATACTATCATTATTTTTTTATTATTATTATATTTTTTTTCTTTTTTTTTTTAAAAATGTTTAATCTTAAAAACAAATTTTAAAAAACGCTTTTTGCGAGAAAAAAAAAGCTTTTAAAAACTTTTTAAATAACACCCCTTTCTTATCTCTAGAATTAACAAAAAACTACAAAAAAAGGAGCGCCAGCAGCTATGAGACCCTTCATTTTTAACACAAACATTTTTTAATCCCCAATTTCTTATAACTACCTTGAAAACAAACACAAAACTTGAAAACACATTTTTTTTTTTAACTCTAGTAATTCGGTGGGGGTTTAAGGTGGTCCCCTTTTTTCTTTTTCCCCCATAAAAAAGGGGAAAATTTCTTCAGGGCAGGAAGGATCTCCCCTTTTCGAAACCCCCATCCTCCCTAAATTTTTAAAAAAACAGGAGGGAAATATATTCGGGTTTGGGGTTTAAACCTCAAAGCGCTCGTTTCTTTTAAGAGAAGAGAGAGACTATTTTAAAATACTTCCCCCCTTTGGGCTGGGGTTTTGTCAACAGAGTGAAAGGGTTTGAAATGGGAGCCCTCTCGCCCTTTTTAAAAAATTTCAGAAATATTAGGGTCTTCCTCAAGGGGAAAGGATACCCCCCAAACCTGCCCCAAAACCCCCAGCTTTTGAGAGGTCCGCGAAAAAAGCTCATACCCTGAAAAATTCACATTTCCCTAAAATTTTCCTGTCCTAATCACCGGGGGGGCCCGGTTTTTTTTTTAAGGGGGTATAGAGACCTCTCCGCCAGCAAACAAAAAATAGGGGTATTTTCCCCCCAAACGTAAGAGAAAAACCATCCCGGTTTTTAGCAGTAACAAAGGAGGGGAGGGGGAAATAACTTCACGCCGTCGGGTTAGAACCGCATAAGTCCCCTTGGGGGAAACCTTGAGGTATTTTTTCCCCCCCGGGAAAAAATACGTCTTTTCCCCCCCTCCCCCTCCCCCCTTCCCCGCCCTACATTCGGGGGTTAAAGATTTTTTTTTGAAATGGATGCTGGCACGGAAGCCCTGGGGAAGTTAAAGGGTTTTCGACTCTTTCTCTCCGAATAAACCCCCCTCCCCTCGCTGGAAGAGCCGGGGCATAATATCCTCCCCTCCCCCCCTCCCCTTTCCTCCCCCCTCCTCCTCCTTTTCTTCCCCCCCCCTCCTTTCTTCCCTCCTCCTCCTCTTCTTTCATTACTGCAAATTACTATTTCCCTTCCTCCTCCCCCTTTCCCCCCCTCCTTTTTCTCCCTCTTTTCCCTTTCTTTTTCTCAATACTACTACCCCACTTTCATCCTCTACCATCCCCACCCCCTTTTCTTTTCTTCTACACTGTCTTTTCCCTTATCACCGAGAGCCCCGCTTCTGCTTCTGCTACTCCCGCCCTCGTTACTATAAACCCCAAATTTTTTTTTTTTTTGAAAATTAAACCAACCTCCTATTTGCTTTTTTTTTAACTTTTTGCTTTGTGAGGTTTGCTTAAACAGCATTATAATTAACACAAAAATAAGGGGAAAAAAACCCGGGTAGAGGGACTTTCCGTTTTTTATTATTTTTTTTTTTTTCGAGCGGGGTGGTGGTGTCGGTTGCCGGGGGGGGGGGGGGGCCAGGTGGGGGTGGGGGGGGTGGTTGGGGGGGTTTGGGAAACGTGACAACAACCAAAAAGCGATGGCGTGGGGGGGGGCCCCGAGCGGCCGGGGCGGCGCGGGCGGCGGGCGGCCCGGGGGCGGCGGTGGCGGCGGGGTGGGGGGGGCGGCGCGGGGGGCGGGTGGTGGTTGTTGTTGTTGACCACTAGGAGGTGGCCCGGTAGCTAGCTAGCTAGCTTTTATGGTTTACCGGTAGGCTTGGGTGGCTGGCTGGCTGGGGGCTTTGGGTGACCGGTAGGCTTGGTGGCCCGGCCCGGTGGCTGGCTGCGGGCTCGAATTCGGCTCAGGCTCCCCGACGACGACGAAGGTTTCCCCCCAACTGGGTGGAGACAGCACCGACAGCAGCAGCAACAGCACCAGCAGTTTGTAGTAGAAGCAGAAACCCCAGCAGCAGCCGGGTGAAAGGGGGGGAGTTTGATCTCGCTCCATTCGGGCCCCCCCCCCTTTTTTTTTTTTTAAAAAGGGGGGGGGGTAAAGGGGTTTTAACCTTGAAATTAATTAATACATTTTCAGCCTATAGGCCCGCATCCCACGCGCTGTCCCTACTTCCCCCCCTTTTGGGGGCCCCCACAGGATCTTTGAAACTTTGTCCTTTTTTAACCCCAGTAGAGACTTTTCAACTTTTTTTTTTAACGTAATGTTTACACCTCGTTTAATTTGTTAAAGTGTAAATTAAAGCATTTTCAAATATGTGGACTGTAAGATTTGCACCCCGGGAAAATCAATACTGTGCGGGCTATTTCCCTTTTTTTTTCCTTTTAAAAGTATCCGGATCCCCGTTTTTTAAAATTCTTCCATTTAAATGGGGCAAATAAGTGTTCCCGGGCATAGGATTTGTCAAAAGCAATAATTACCCAAAACGACGGGGAAAAATTTTATGCTTGTAAGAAACCCCTAGCCGATTCCGACGGAGATGAGATAATTTTTTCCCGAAGGGCTCCTCCATCTGTTGGGGTTTTTCTTCTTCTTTTTTCTTCAAATATTTAAAATTTTTGAACCCGCACACCAACGCAAAACTAGTAACTCGTATTCACCCAGGGGCTTTTATATAGAAGTACGGATGGGAGGGGGGGAGGGGGGAGGGTTTTAAAACCCAGGGGCATCATTATTACTCATTATTTTTTTTATGGGTTCCTCCTCCCAAACGTTCTTTCTTTTTCCTTTTCTTTAATAAAATATGTGTGCGAGCTCCCTTTTTTCAATACAATTCTTTAGGAATCCCTGCTAATCCCCAACTAAAAGAACAAAATCAGGTAAATTTTTGGGGGTTGGGTTTAATGAGTGTTCTCTCGACCCGGGTAAAAAGGGAAACATTTAAAAATAAATTTACATTTGAATAGGATTTGTTTTATCCCCCTTGGGTTATTCCAAAACTAAATTTGCCGGGTTTTTTTTGGTTTATTAAGATTTCCCCTTTAAAATAATACGCTCCTTTTTTTTGAAGTAAATTTTCATTACGATTTTAAAGGAAAACACATCAACCCTCTTCAGATTTTTTTTTTCTTTTTAAAAAAAAAAAAAAATTTTTTAGTCGTCTTGATTTGAAGAAAAAACTTTTTTTCACTTTGTGGGTAGGGTTTTTTTGTTTTTTGGGGGCTTTAAAGCCCTATTAACCCAGGGGGTTTGGGAAGTTTCTTTACTTTACCTTTACTTCAAGGGTTCTTCCTTTTTCCTTTCTTCTTTCCCCCCCCTCCCCCCTCCTCCCCCTCCCTCCTCCTTTCCTTCCTCCTCCTTCCCCCTCCTTTCCCCCTTCTCCCCCTCCCCCTTCTCCCCCCCCCCCCCCCCCACCTTGGGGGGGGGGGGGGGGGGGGGTTGCGACCTTCTTCCCCCGTCTATCAACGGCCGGGGGAAAGCTTCCACTTTGTGCACTGCCCCCTATTTTTGACATCTGCGGTGTTAGTGGGGTCGAACCCGGGGGGGCGTCCCGCGCCCCTTTAAAGGGTGTTAAAGGGGGGCACTGTAACCGGGTGCTGCTGTTGGTTTTTGTTGTTCAATATTACCCCCCCTTTTGTGGTAAAATGGCACCCCAAACACACTTTTCAAAATACAAAAATTAGGGATTTGGCCCAAAAATCCTTTTATAACAGTAAAATCCCAAGATGAAATCCTTGCGAAGAGGAAAAACCCCGGGGAGGGCGGATAAGCTAACGGTAAAATTATACCGAGAAGGGAAACCCCCCTTTTGAGATTGCAGGATTTTTTTTTTTAACGGGGAGGGTTTTCGGGGGGGCGGGTCCTCTTTTAATGAATGATGTGGTTTTTGTTTTTAGTAGTTTTTTAAATCCAGGGGGTAGACGTTTCGTTAAAGCTTTGAAAATATCCGCGAAAAGCAGTCGATATGGTTTTTTTAAACCCCCCAAATTTTTTTACGATTTTTCTGAGATACTTTACCGCAATCTAATAATCTGGATGTTCTTTCCCATCCTCCCCATTTCCCTTTTCGGGTGTTTCTATTCATTTTCCCATTTTTTGTTTGGGAAAACTCGCCTATTTTTCCCATGAATCAAAATTTTTTTGGGCCATCCCAAAGGGAAAGTTACAAAAAAATTTTCTTTTTTTTTTTTTTTTGCTAAGATTTTAAGGGTTTAAAAATCGGGAAACGTTTTAACTAAATTTTTCGGGATAAAAACCCACCTGAATTTTTTCCCGCTTAAAATTCCATATACAACCCCGGGATTGGGGTTTCTTTTTTATCAATTTTAAATTTTTTTCGAAATTTCCTTTCCCTATTTTGCTGGAAAAACCCCGGTGGAAAGGATTCCCTTTATTTTCCCCTCCCCTCCCCCCCCCTAACGGTCGTTTTCCCAACCCCCAAGTGGGAATAAAAATTTTTTTTTAGAGTTTGGGGGGTTTTTTTATACATTTCGCTGAAAATTTCTTTTTAATGTTTTCTTTTTTTTGTTACTTAGCACTTCGGTTGGATTTAAATCCTCCCCCCCAGTGATCTATTTTATTCTATTTTTTTATAGGCATTTCCCAAAATCCCCGGGAAAAAACGGAAAATTTCAAAGTATTTTTGAGAGTAAGGGTATCGATAAAATTTTCCTTTTTAAATCCCCAAAGGTCGTTCCGCCCAAACCCTTTTTTAATTTTTTTGGCTGTAGGTGCTAAAATAGAATAATTTTTTTTTCCCCTAATAATTTTTTTTTAAAACGCATTATTTAAATTTGGTTCCACACCCTAAATATTCCCCGATTAAAATTTCCATTTAAAATCCTCGGGGTTTCCCAACCCCTGAAATAAGTGCGTTGGCCCTTTTTTTAAAGCAAATTTTTTCCGGGTTTTTTCGGGTTTTCACTCGATATATCTAGAAAACACTCAAAACCCTAAAACAAAAAATCCCCAAAATTTCCTTTTTTTGCTTCAAGTGTCTCAAACCCCCTAAAAACACCGCTTAAAAACCGCGGGGGTTTTGGGGAGAGTATTTTTCGACGGGGCGAAAGCGTTTTTTTTTTTAAAACTGTGGAGAGGTAAAAATCTATTCTCTTTTAAAAAACCCTAACATCCTCAGCGTAAAACCGCGACGCTTTTTTTTTGATGCTCGGTAAGATTTTTTAACACTCCCCAACCCCGGGGGGTGATGAACCCAAATTTCATATACCTCGCGAAAAATGTTTTTTTTTACATCCCTTGATATACGTGTGGTGGGCCGTTTTTTTTGTTTGGGGTTTGAAATGTCAGTACGAAAAATGTACTTTGGGAAAAGGGGTGCGAATATCTAAATCAAAAAACAGGTATGAATAAAGGGTTTTCTTTTCAAAACCGCAGCTGTATTAACCTACAAACTTGGAAGGGTAAATTTTTTTACCCTAGCTGCCTCCCTAAAACTTCTTGGGAAAAACGGCCCTGGGCGAAGGAGAAGGGAAAATTTGGGGGGTTTGGGGTTTAATGATATTATCGACTTTTTTTAACCCTTCTAAATAAATTCTGCGTTTTCAACATGACGCTTAATTTTCATCCCTTTCCCCTTTTTAAAGCTATCGCCCGACAATTTTTCCGGGAATTTTTCTGCGTGCTTTTAATTTTGTCTAATATTAGAAAAATTTTTTAAGATGGGGAAATCTTTGACGGGAGAAAGGGTGAAATATTTTGGGGAAAACCCCGATGTTGGGGTTTGGGTATTCCTTTTTTTTATCGGGGGGGTTTTTTCCCTGCCACATATAACCCCCGTTTCAAATTTCTCCTTGTCTGCTTTACTAATTCCGTAACCAAAATCGTTTTCCCGAGTTTGAAAAACCCGCCCACAATGATCCGACTCGGGGGGAAAAAAAAAATCAAACCACCCGCACTGTAACTCGATAATTTTTTATTCCCGGGGTTTAAAAAAAAAAAAAAACAAAGAAAAGAAGTATGGAGATAAAAAATTTTTTTTTAAAAGCTTTTAAAAGTAGTATTAGTAAAAAAAATTACTATTTTAAAAAGATCGAGTGATTTTCGGGGAAAGATGTGTTTATTTAAAACACACACACACACACACACACACACCCCACAAACACACACCCCAAAAAGCACGCACGCACACACGCTGTCAAGGAAATCTGAGAAAAACCCCCCCATCCCCCCCCCCCCCAAACCCTGTATAAAATTTGCTGTAAGACTCATCAGGGGAAAAGACGAGGGGGGGAGCACCCCCAAACCCCCCGCCGCCAACCCCCCGCCGCCGCCCCCGCCCCGGGGCCCCCGCCCCCGGGCCCCCGCCGCCAAACCCCCCCGTCCCCCACGCTGGCCCCCCCCTCATCCCCCCCCCCCCCCCCCCCCCAGAGTGAGGTTAATAAGGGAAAAGAAGAAGAAAAAAAGAGGAGGAAAAAGAAGAAGAAAATATAAACTCCCCGTCCCCTGGTAAAATATTTGTTTATATACATTTTGTTATTTATGTTAGGTAAATTTTTGGTTTTTTTAAGGGGATATGTGCGGCCCCTTTCTGTTTCCCTTCTGTTCCTTTTTTAGAATAATGGAAAGAACCGGGGGGCCCCGGGTTAGTAGAAAAAAAAAATTTCCCAGGGAATTTTTGGGAGCGATGACGAAGAAAAGAAGAAGAAACGGGAAAAACAACAAGGGAAAAAAGGACCGCCATCAGCAGCATAGAGTGCGTATATGGGGATTTGGGTTGGGGGTTTTTTCAATTTTTTTTGATTCCCGAAAAAGTATCACACGACCCTATCGGTTTTTTGCGGTTTAAATTCGGAAAAAATTTCCGGAATAGTGGATTTCACAAGAGAAAACACTGGGAACCCCCTCCCAGTGTAAAAATCTACCCCAAAAATTTTCCATTCCATTTCCCAAAAAGAACCCTCAAAGGGGGGGAAGGAGATTGTTTCCCCTATACATAGTCATACCCAACAAATCATATATATAATGATGATTTTAATGAAAATCATTTTAGGGAAAGGTCCAATATTTTTATTAATCGTTAGAACATTGCCCTTTCGAAACTGAAGGTTCTGGGTTTATCCTAGAGGGAATTTCTGGTTTTTAAAAAAAAGCGTCGTACAAATGGCTGCTTATTCAAAAAATCCCGGGGTTTTTATATCTTACCCCGGGGGGTTAGAGGGGAAAAAAATGTTATTTTAACCCTAAATCGAAAAATAGAGTTTTTTAAAATTTCAAAAACTTGAACCCTTTTCAGATTTTAGAAAATCACCCAAAAATGGTTTTAAAAAGTGCAAACGTGAGTTGCGGGTATTTTGAGGTAGGGAAAAATAACAAGGGATTAATTTTGGGGGGTTTTAAGCAAAAAAATTTCATGGGGAAAATATTGCAAACTTTGGAAAAATCTTAATCGGGTTTTCCCCCTTTTTATTTTTCAAAAAGAATCCCGAAAATTCCCCACTTGCTAGCGATAATGATAATAATAAAAAACAAGGGGTCCCGCAAAATCCCGATTACTTTTCGAGGAAAAGGGGGCAGATAATTTCCCTCAAATAGAAAAAGGTTCCCTTTTTTGGATTGCAGGAGAGTCCCACTTTCTCTCATTAAGGATTTTTATCATTTTTATCGCGACTTTCGCGATTTCCCCTAAGAAAAATTTTTGTCCGGGTTTTGTCTAAATGGGGGTGGGATCAAGGGGGTTTTTGATGAGCACTGTAAAAATCTGTGGGCGTTTTCCCCAAACCCTTGTTTATCCCTTTCCCGGAGTTACCCATTTTTCCGACATCCCCCTAAAAGCTATCCTAGCTCACATGTAGTTTTTTTGAATGGAAAGCTTGGCCCATAAAAAAATTTTTTGTGATATAAAACGGGGGTTTTGTAAAAGGGGATTCCGGGGGGATTGCTATAGTTTTTATTCTCATAGATTTGAGAGGGTAAGTGTAGATTCTTTTTTAGTTTGCGGGTCCCTGGGAGGGCTCGTTTCAAAAAGAACGACTTTTTGCGTTTTTTGGGGGAGTATTAAAAAAAAAACATTCCAAACTACCCTCTTCACATGACAGGGGGATATCCGAAAATTTAAAGAGGCAGGAAAGCTTTTGCTGGTTTTGTGGTTTTCTCGCTTTAAAACCAAGGAGGGAAAAAAAAACGACATCATGATCACATGAGCGTCGAAACAATTTTTTTTGGGGGCATGTTTCACCGCGGGAACCTTTTAGATGCGAAACCCCGAAAAAAAGTATTACCTTTTTTAAGCCATAATATGAGCCCATGAAAATCCTTTATTTTAAAAAAATTTAAATCTTGGGCCCTACCGATTTGGTCTTTCCTAAAACAAGGTTTTAAAAAATTTCGAGTTTGAATAGGGGACTTTGGGGGTTTTTGGATAGTATGGCTTTTTGGGTGGTAGTCTTCCCAATATTTTTCAAACTCACAAATGAGTCAGGGGGAGGGTTTTTTTATTTGAAACTTTTGATTTTATCACCCTTCCCAGCGCCCCACGCATATCTTTTTTATCAGGGGGAAACAATTTTTTTTTTAAAGACTATTTAGATGGGGAAACCCAAAAAAAGGGGGAAAACCCCCTTTCCCCCCGAAAAAGATTTTTTTTAAAGTTTTTGACCCAGGGGCACATTTTAGATAGGATTACAGCACGTGCTTGCCGTTTGGGGGGGTTAGCGGGGTGTAATTCGGGGTGCGCGATTACCTTCTCGTTTTTGTCTGCGTGTAGGCATTCCTGGGGTGATAGTTTTTGGTCTTGGGCTTTTGTTAATTTGATCCTTACCGGATACAGTTTTATTTTTTTTAAAAAAATTCCCAGCAAATTGAAGATTGAGGTTTTATATCGGATCCGGGGTTTTTTAAAACTAAATTTGAGATAACGGTTTGAAAGGGGGTTTTACAAAAACCCCGTCCGAAATTTTTTCATTGCATATAATAAAATCTAGGTAAAATTACAGCAAATCAAAAAAACAATTATTTTTTATATTTTTTCAAAAAAGTCCTTTTTCGACTTTCATGAGTTGTAACTTTCCCCCAGGAGATATTCGGGAATTTGATACCAGGGAAAGCAGTTGTTTTTTAAAAAAAGGTAAATTTCTAAAAACAATAATCCTGATGCCGGGGATATCCACTGGCTTTTCCCCATAGATACCCCCACCGGTGTCCTCAGAGGTTGTAAAAAACCGATTGGGAATTTTCCCTAGCTTTAAAAAATTTGAATATAGATTTAAACTGTTATCCGGCTTCAGAAAAAAAAATAGCCCGATCGCCCCCTTTAAATACTCTCGCAAAAAAAAAGAATTTTGTTGCTTCACATCTCCCCCAACCAATTAAACCCCGTTTTACTTAAGCGTTCAATTTTTGATGACGTTTGGTTTGGAAATTTCTCGGTTAAATCTGTCTATTCCCTTTTCTCAGAAAAAATTTTTCGAGCCCTTTTTTTAGAGGTAAGTCGGAAAACGAGCACCCAGCTGTGGGGAAGAGCAGAAGATGGGGTTTAAAAAATCTGAGTAAAAAGTATTTTTGGGGGAAAAATTTCTAAAACCCCCCTAAATAGATCCCTGAAAAAAAAAGTTATTACCAAAAAAAAATAAATTTCTCGCTGGTCAGAGGGTCCCCCTTTTTTCCCAAAATGATTTCCCTGCGACAAAAAGGGTAATTTTTCCACAGTAAAATCCCCTGTTTTATTGAACCAGCCTCAATATATTTGGGGACCACATTTTTTGATTTTGTAAGTATTTTTTATATCATTTTTGGTAACGGGTTTTGAAAAATCATTTTGGAGAACGTGCTTCTCTATTTATAGTGAACTGATAGCTTTATTTTTTCTCTGGAGATTTTAAGATTTTAAAAATGACTTCTTAAGTATCCATTTAAAAATTATATCGATCGCTCGAACTTTCCTGTTTTTACCAGAAATTTTATGATAAAAAGCAGGGGAAAGGGCAAAAGGAATTTTAAAAATCGAGACGGGAGTTTAACCCTTTTCAAAGGGGGTCGTGTGTTTCCCCCGAAAAGTACTCGTTTTACTCGAAGATGACAAATGGGAAATTGCTTTTGAAAGGGATTCCCGGGGCTTAAAAAAAAAAAAGACTTTCAAGAGAAAATTTTTCGGATATTTTTTTAAACCCCTTGATCCCTAAGTTTATCCCGCATTTTCCTTAAAAAAAGGGGGAAAGTTTTCAACACAAATGTTAAGAGAGGTTTTTGGGAAATTTTATGATAAGGGGATTTTTATCCCCAAATTTTTAAGAAAATTTTTGCTTATGGGTTTTCCTTTAATATTAGCGATATGGGTGAAAGGGGGGAAAGGGGAGGAGGAGGAGGGAAAGGGATTAGAGCGGAAAGAAAGGAAAAACGAGCAAAAGTAACAGGAAATGGGTTTATCAAAGTTTTAGCGTCTTTGGGGAAAAAACGAGAAAGTCTAAACCCCGGTTTAAAAATTTTCCGCAAAAGTGATACGTCAAGAGAAAAAGGGGACGATTGAACCGAGTTATCAGAGAAACCCGGGAAAGGTTTTAATTTGTTCCCATAGTTTTTATCCCGGAAGCTGGGATGTGATGATATGTTGGTTTTTGTGATGATGAGATGAGATGATGTCATTGAGCCCTACAGTAGCTCACTCATTAATGATATAATGAAAAGGAGAGGAAGAAAATTTTATAAAATCTAAATCCTTTTCTTCCCTTTATGTTTTTTTATTTTTTTTTTTTATCGTATATATATGTATGGGGGTGAGTATTTGACCAATAAATGTTAAAAATTTAAATGTTTATTTATGAATATTTTTAAAATTTTTAAATTTTTTAAACTTAAGTTTTGATTTTTATTGAAAAAACCTTTTTTTTAACTCCTCCCCTCCAATCCGCAAACCCGACTTTTGCCCCCCCAGCGGGACCCACAGCCCCCCTTACTTGCGGGGGGAGGGACAACACCCCCCCCCCCAGCTTTTCCATTTAAAAAGACTTTGCCAGGGGGGTCATTTGGGGGGAGGGGACTGGCAAGGCCCACCCCCCCGGCCCCCCCTTTTCCCCCGGGGGCAGGGGCAGGATTTGGTACGAAGCCGGGGGCGGTCCACACGCCGGGGGGGCCAAAACTCCGTCCCTCGGGGGCCTCCGCTGCTCCGAATCCCCCCACAGTTTTTAGCCTGGGACCGCAAGGTACCCATTCCCATGGGTGGCCACGAGGGGGCCTGCAGAAGTTTTAATGAGGAGAGGCTGGACCTGGAGGGGAGATTTAGCAGAAGCTGTTCCCTTTTTCGCAGGGGCTAGCCGGGGGGAAGCGCAAGCGAGAAGGCCAAGACAACACTATCTAGGCTACCAAACCCCAGTTTCACATCACATGCAGTGAAGCACCCCCCTAATGATTAATCGACTTTTTTTCCCGTTCATAAAAAATCTGCGTTATAAAATGGTTTTAGATTTGCTCCCTTCCCCTTGGTAAAAGCATCGCAACAATTTGCAATTATGCGCTGCTATAATTTCGTCAAAATTTAAAAAATTTTGAAGATGGGGAAATCTAATGTGAGGATCACTATTTCGGGAGATACCACGATTTTGGGATGGATTTTCTTTTTTTTATCGGGTGGTTTTGGGCCAAAAACCACCGTTTAAAATTTTTCCCTTGTATGCTTTACAAATTTCCCGAAAACCAACTCTTTTTTCCCGATTGAAACCCCTACAATGATCCGACTCGGGGGGGAAAAAAATCAAACACACCCGCACTGTAACTTTTTTTTATTTTTTTCAGTTCAAAAACAAAAAAAACAATGAAAAGCAAGATGGAGATAAAAATTTAAATTATTAACCTTAACAGTAGTATTAGTAAAAAATTACTATTAAAATGATCGGTTTTACGAGATGATGTTTTTAACACACACCAAAAAACACACACACCACCACACACACACACACACACACACCCCAAAACGCACGACACCGCTGTAAGGACATCTGGTAACCCTCACATCCCCCCCCCCCCCAAACGGTATAAATACGCTGTAAGACTCATCGGGGAGAAAAGAGAGGGGCGCGCCCCACCCCCCGCCGCCGCCCCCCGCCGCCCCGCCGCCGCCCCCGCCACCCCGCCGTCACACGCCCCCTCGTCACCCCCCCCCCCCTAGAGTGAGGTGAAAAAGGAAGAAGAAGAAGAAGAAGAAGAAGAGGGGGAAGGAAGAAAAAGAATTAAACCCCGCTCGGGTTAAATATATACTTGTTTATAAAATTTTTGTTATTATTTAGAGTATGTTTTTTTTTAAAGCGTATGTGCAGACCATTTCTTTTGACATTCTTTTCTTTTTATTAGTATAATGGACGAACCCCCGGGCCCCAGGGGGTTAGGTAGAAAAAAAATCCGAGGAAGTTTGGTAGCGATGACAAAGAAAAAAAGAAGAAAAGACGAACAACAAAAAGGAGAAGGCCCCGCACATCAGCAGCATAGAGTGCGATATGGAGGTAGGGTTGTTTTTTACTTTTTTCGTTCCCAAAAATTTACACACGACCCTATCTTTTTTTTGCGGTAAATTTTGGAAATTTCCCGGAATATGATGTTCACATAAGAGACACTGGGGAAATCCCCCCCCCAGTGAAAAAATTACCAAAAATTTCCCATTAAATTTTCCCCAAAAGAACATACAGGGGGAGAAGGAGATTTCCCATATAATAGTCATCCCTAATCAAATATATATCATAAGATTTTTTAATGAATCATTGATAAAGGGGATCCAATATCTCTTTAAACTTTAGAAGAATTGCTTAGCGAAACTGGGGTTTCGGGGTTTACCCTAGAGGGATAGGTTTTTAAAAAATAAGCGTCTACAAATGGCGCTATTCAAACTCGGTGATTATATATTTACCCAAGGGATTAGAGGGGAAAGATGTTTTTAAACCCCAAAATAAAAAAATATGAGTTGTTTTACGTCTTGAATTCCCAAATTTTTAGAAGACACCCAAAATTTGGGTTTAAGAAGGCATGTGATTTGCGGGGTATTTAGAGGTGGGGAAACAAACAAGGTTTAAATTTGGGGGGGATTATAAGCAAAAAGGCATGGGAAAGTTTTGCAAACTTGGAAAATCTTAATCGGCCCTTTTCATTAAAAAAAGGACTCCAAAAGATTCCTCATTGTGCGATAATGATAAAAATAAAAACAAGGGAGTCTCCGGAAAAAGTCTGTTTACTTTAGCGGGGAAGGGGTTTCAGAAAATACCTCAAAGAATTTTTTCCTTTGTTTTTGCAGGAAGTCCCACTGCTCTCTAAGGTTTTTCACTATTTACGGACTTAGCGATCCGCTAAGAAAATTATTGCGGTTTGTCTAACGGGGGGGTTTGAGTGTAGGTTGTATGATGGCACGTAAACTTTACTTTTTCTAAAAACCATTTTTTATCCTAACCCGGGGTAGTTACCATTTTTCAGACACCCCCAAAAACTACCTAGCCCCAAAATGTAGCTTTTTTTTGACATGGAATGCATTCCGATAAAAATTTTGGGGATAAATAAGGTGTGGTGAAAAGGCGATGCATCGAGGGTGCTATAGTATTTCTCATAGATAGAGGGGAAATCGTAGATTCTTTTTATATTTCGGGGGCCGATGCATCGAATGTTTCATTGAACGACTTTTGCGTGTTTGGGGAGATTTAAAAAAAAAAATTCCAAAAAATACCCCCTCACATGACAGGGGAGGTATCCGAAAGTTCAAAGAGGGAGATGCATGCTGTGTGTGTGGTACTCGCTTTACCGAAGGAGTGAAAAAAACGACATCATGATCACAGATGCGTCGAAACAATTTTTTGGGTGGGTTTCACGCGCGTAACCTTCAGAGCGAAACCAAAAAAAGTATTTCCCGTTTAAACTCTAATAGAGCAGAATATCTATCATTTTAAAAGGAATTAACTCTTTACATACCCATTCAGTTTACCAATCAAGGTTTAAAATATTATCGAGTTTTGGAATAGGGACTTGGGGTTTTTGGGGTAGTATGGCTTTTGAGTGGTAGTCTTGCGAATATTTTCAAAACTCACACGAGAGGGGGAGGATTTTTTTTTGAAACATAGATTCATCACCTTTCCTACGCTTCCACGATATTTTATCAGGGAAACAAATTTTTTGTTAGACTATTTTGATGGCGAATCCAAAAATGGAGGACCATCGCTCCCCCGCAAAAAGATTTTTTTTAAAGTGTTGACCCCAAACCATTTTAGTGAGGATATCACACGGCTTGCCGTTTTTCGATATGCGGTTTTTCTTCGCTGCCGATTACCTTCTTGTATTTTTCTGCGATGTAGGCATCCTGCGTGATAGTTTGGTCTTGACTGGGTTTAATTTTGTATCCTTACCCGGAACAGTTTTGATTCTTTTTTAAAGTCGAGCAAAAAGAAGATTTAGGATATGGATCCGGGTTAGGAAAATAAATTTGAGATAAAGTTAGAGGGGGTTTTAAAACCGTCGTCCAAATTTTTTTATTTTATAATAAAGGGTTTGGTAAAAATTACACAAAACAAAAGAGCATTTTATTTTTTATATTTATTTCAATAGTCTTTTGCATCTTGATGATTTTAACTTTCCCTAGGAGAATTTGGGAAATTTGATACCAGGGAAATCAGTGTTTTTTAAAAAAAGGGATTTCTAAACATAAACCTGAGCGAGATATCCCATGGCTTCTCAAATCCCTACCGGGTTCAAAAGGGGTTTCTAAAAGAACGATGAATTTCCCCTACTTTTTAAAAAATTTTAATATAGAGTTAAGCTTTTTTCGGCATCAGAAAAAAAAAAGCTGTGTCAATTTTAAATACTCTCGCAAAAAAAGGGGTTAGTTCTTCACATCTCCCCCCAGACCAATTACCTCGTTTCCTTAAGGTTGCAATTTTGTGCGCTAGGTTTTTAAGTTGCTCGAGTTTACCCGTTATTTCCCTTTTCTCAGAAAAAATTCCCCGGGCCTTTTTTTTAAGGTAACGTCAAACGAGCAGAGTTGGGGAAGAGCAGACAGATGGCGTTCAAATGTCTGAGAATGTATTTTTTGGGGGATGCTTGCTAAAACCCCCTAAATAGATCCCCCGAAAACAAAAGTTATTTCCCAAAAAAATAAATTTCTCGCTGCGCGGATCCCCATTTCCAGAGGTGTTTCCCCTGCGAAAAAATAGGGTAATTTCCATCAGTAAAACTCCCCGTGTTATGAACCAGCCCCAATAATTGGGACCACATTTTTGAGTTTGCTAAGTACATTTTATCTTTCTGGATACGGTTTTGAAAGATCATTAGGGAAAGTGCTTCTTTTTTTATAGTGATACGGGGGAAACTTTATTTTATTTGGAGATGAAGATTTGAAATGAGCTTCTTAAGATCCTTAAGAGATTATATCGATTTGCTCAACTTTCCCGGACCATGAATTGTATGAAACAGCAGGGAAAAGGTTAATTGGACTTTTAAAAAACGAGACGGGAGCAACTTTTCAAGGGGGTCGTTTTTTACGCCCGAAAATGTACTCTGTTTTACTCGAAGATGACAAATGTGAAATTGCTGTGAAAGGTATTCCGAGAGCTGAGAAAAAGAGACTTACACATGAGATGTTTACGGATATTCTTTTTAATTCCGTTGATCATAAGTTTATCCAGCATTCTATCCTTAATAAAAAAGGGGTAATGTTTACAACACAAAATGTTAAGAGAGGTTTGAGTAACTTTGATGATAAGAGATTCTATCTCAATTCTCAAGAAAGTGTTGCTTATGGGTATCCTTTACCTATTAGCGATATTGATGACCGGGAGGAGGAGGAGGAGGAGGAGGAAGGTATTAGAGCGGAAAGGAAAGGAAAATCGAGCAAATGTAACAGGAGTGATTCATCTAAGATTATAGCGTCTTTGTGGGAAAAGCGAGAAAGTCTAACCGACGGTAATTTTTCTGCAAATCGTGATACTGTCAAGAGAAAAGGTGACGATTCGCTCAAGAGTTATCAGAGACCTAGGAAGAGGTGTAGATTTGTCGATAGTTTTATCCACGATGAAGCTGCATGTGATGATGATGTTGTTGTTGATGATGATGATGATGATGATGATGTCATTGAGCCTTACAGTAGCTCACTCATTAATGATATAGATGAAGAAGGAGAGGAAGAAGATTTTATAACTCTAAATCCGTATCTTCCTTGATGTTTTTGATATTTTTTTTTACTCTGTATATATATGTATGTGTGTGAGTATTTGACCATATAATATGTTAATAATAAGATGTGATTTATGAATATTTAATAAATATGTTAACTAGTTTGATGTATTATTTTGACCTACCTATGATGTTAAACCGAATGGATGGCCTACGTCTTAGAGGGATGAAGAAAATTGAAAACAAGGGAAATTTTTCAAAGTAAATATAATATATATAAGTATATATATATAGTATAATATTTATATTTATATAGATATATATTAATATATATATATAATATAATATTATATATATATATATCTGAGGGTGTGTGTGTGTGTGTGTGTGGTGTATCTACATATATTGTATATAACAGGGGCAAATTATAATAAAAAAAAATCACCATGTTTTATAGAAATCTACAAAAAAAAAACAAAACCCCCACATTGTTTGCATTTTGTGTTTTGGCCCCTGTGTGATGTGTGTGTATTATGATAAGTAAAAAATTTAATATATATAATAATAATTTATATATATATATATATATATATATATGCATCATAACACACAACCACACACACACACCAACAAACCACCACACACACACACGGTGAGGGACGGGATGGGAGGGTATGAATAAAAACAGGAGAGTGAAGGATGAAAAGTATTTTACCAGTCGGCCTCTAATCAAAAGCACCAAAGCGTGGGGAGTTAGGAGTGGTAACCGTTATTGAAGTAGGAGAAAAAGGAGGAAACTGGAAAAAAGTGCCGGTACTATAGGGGGGAAGTGGTCAAGGGGACTGACCAGTGGAAAATCTAAATTGAAGAAAGAAGGGGGAGGGCATAGAGAGAGGTCCCAATGGCATGAAAAAAAAAGGAATTTTTGCGTGTTGTGGGGGGCGATCGGGAATTTAGAAATAGTAAAGAGGTGCAGGCTTGTGGAGAGAAGGCGCCAAGAGGGATCGGGCCCCTCGGGAAGTTTGATAGATCACCCAAAGAGTGTTGGCGGCAAGGTTAAAAAGTCCCCACCAAAAATATTTGAGGAAAAGGGTGGTTGAAAGTTTGGGAAAATCAGATTTTCAAAAAAGCAACAAAAAAAAAACAAAAAGTCAATGGGCGTGGGGAAAAGGGGACTAAGTAGACAGAAAATCACTGTGATCCAAAAAAAAAAAACGATGAAGGGAAAGATACGAAAATAAAAAACTGGGCAAGGGACATTGGTTGAAAAGGGGGAGGGTTGTGACATAAAGGTGTTTTTCTGATGGATAAGTATGGGGGACGAGACCATAAAAGGGAAATGTGGGGAAGTAGACAAAAAATTGAAAATTGGGGATTTGTATTGGAAAGATGTGTAAAAAAAAGTTCTCTTGAAGGCCATTACTATCGATGGGTTAATAACGAGGAAAAGGGATATGGGGGGACGAAGGTCAGCGTCCGTGGGAAAAGCGGAAAAAAACCGCGAATATTTTCCAAGAAGGGATTAGTTATTTACTATAAGTTTGATATAGATGTAGTTACGGTGTTGAGAGATTTTGAGGGTCGAAGCCCAAGTAGAGGGGTGAGGGAATTAGGGATTGAGAGGGTCTGAGAATGGAGAGGGTGGGGAGTTTGGTGTTCTTACTAGGAGGGGTATTTGGAGATTGGAGGGTCTGAGGAAGGGGATACTTGTGGACATTTAAGGGATTTACACGGTGTATCCAGGAGGGAGTTGGAAAAAGGGATTTAGGAGGGATGGAGGGGAGGGTTAAATGGTGGGGCGGGGTTTGGGGGTCGGGGTGGGATGAGCTGTGTTGGGAGGGGGTTTAGGAGGAATAGGGTGTTTTTAGGGGGGGGAATATCGTGAGGAGGAGGATGGAAAAATATCAGCAGTTTACTTGGAGTGGGGAAGGAGCAGTGTAAGATTTTTTGGAGGTTGAGGTGCAGTTTTCATTAAAGCTAATTTGAAAATATTTTCAATATTTTTTCTTTGAGGAGTTGGGGTTTTGGGAGTTTTGTGGGGGGATAAAAGGGATTTTCTTGTGGAGGGGGGGGAAGGGGAAGAGAGGCGGATGATTGTCCAAAAAGCCATTAGGAAAAGCAAAAGGAAAGGTGGAGGTGAATTGTGTTGGTAGGGGAAGAAAGGGGTGGGAGCGTTGTTTCTGTCTGTTTAAAGGTAGGTGCGAGGGAGGGAGGAGGGGGTAAGGTTTGTTTTGGGGTTTGGTAGTGTGAATTGAAAATATTTCGTAGAGATTGGGAGTGTCTGGAATTGTTTTAGGATGGCACAAGAGTTCGGGATGAGGAAAAGGTAGGAAAGAGGGTGGAGTTAGGATTGTAGGGGGGGGGGTTAGGGAGGAAATGGGTAGAATGGAGCGGTTATTACTGGGAGTAAGGAGTTAAGAGAGGGGGGAAAACCACGTCGGACGTGCTTCCTGGTTTCGCGGCTTTCAGTAGTTGTGAGTCAAGTTGAAAATTCTTAGAGTTGCTTACCCGCAGACTTAAAATTTGTAGGCGGGGGGACAGCCCCTATTAAAAAAAAAAACACATTATGGGGGCCGCCCCACAGTTGGGGCCCACATTGTGCGTGAGTGTGCAGAGCAGTTAGGGATTCGGGTATGCCAGGTTGGGGGCCACAGAGGTGGCATTCTGGCTGCTTGAACGGGGGCAAGTTTTGGCTGGGTGGCTAGACGCCCAAACAATTTTGGCACTGACTTGGAGGGAGGTTGGTATGGACGAAAAACCAGGGAGGGAATTTTCTCCTCCTATGTTAGGACGTTAAAGGAAGGTCATGTCTAACGGAAGTAAATTTTTGCCTATGTTAGTGGGTTTTCTTTCGATTGACCTTCTGGGGGAATGGAGTAGTTATTGCGTTACTGCTGTTGCATCATTAGTTTTTTCTGTGAGGGGGGGACAGGGCCAAGTAGGTCCTTTCTCCACAATCTGGACCACTCTTTTGTCATTAGAATTGGGGCCAATTTGCTGGGGGAGATTGAAAAAAAAATGGGGTCGGGCAAAGGTATTGGAGGGTTTGGATGGTGGGGTTTTCGCAAGGGAGAGCCGTTACCCATATAGGGTTTCAGTTAGTTTTGTTAAGCTATAGCTTGGCTTTTGGCTTGGTTTAACTGTGGGGGACAAGGACGGGAGTTGGTCGGGTCGGGCTACTTGTAAAGGTGATTGTGGACTTTAACCTTACTTGTTTTGGAAGGGGGGACATTGGTTGCGAAGAGGGAAGGGTTTGTTGTCAGGGGAGAGGGAGCTGTGGGAGGGGGATCACGAAAAAAAATCTGTCCCCATTTGGCTTGCGCTAAAGAGAGTAATTCCAAGAATTTGTTGTAGGAGATTTAGGTGGTAGTAGAAAAGGGGTGGCGGGGGGACCGGTGTACGAAAGGATGGAAGTAGTGTTGAGGGGGAGTTGTGTTATGGAGAGGTGGGCAATTTTAAGGCTGTAAAAGGTTATTAATAAGGGGAAGGATGGGGCAGGTTGATGTTGGAGGTTTGTGGGGGGTAGAGGTGTTGACAAGTTTGAGCATGCTGGGGAGAGGGTTGGAAATGTCCATTAAAGGGTTGATTGTTGGTTTTACTGTACTAGTAAGGGCATTTTGATAAGGGGGGTAGGTTATGGCAGTGGCGGAGCCGTGCGTCAAAAAAGGAGAGGCCTGGGGTTTCAGGGAAATCGGGGTTTGGTTTACACGTTTGGGGGGGGCCTATTGATAAGGGGACAAGGCCTCAAATTGGCCCCTAATAGTGGGGGGGATAGGGTTTTCATTACTTGGCCATGGTAAGGCATGGATTATTGTGGGGATAAAAAAAAACAGTCCACCTAGGTTTTCAAGGGCTAGGTAAAACCTAATTCAGGGGGAAATTACCCCCGTTGTGGCCCATGGGGCTCCCTCCAGGCCGTTCCAAGGACTGGCAAAAGTCAGCCTTTCCATCTTTCAGCACGGCTTCTCAACCACCTTAGGAGGTGGGATAGCAGAAGGGGTTTGGTGAGAGGGGACAGAAAACCGGAAAAAAAAGTGGGAATCCGGAAGGAAAAAAAAAAAAAAAGTGGCCATGCAAAAAATTAGTTGAGCGAGGGCTGGAGCTCCCAAGGGTTTGGGGGGGAGTTTTCCCCATCAATTTTGGGTTCCCAGGGTCTCCGCGCCTCCTAAGCCCCACCACGGGGGGGACAAAACCAATCGGGGCAAAGATTGGGGGGGGGGCTCTTAAATTCTAATCTATCTAATTCTAATCTATTATGATAGTAATATCTATTAGAGAAAAAAGTAAGATAGTAACATATATATTATATTATAGATAGTATATATAGTTTATATATAACAAAAAATATATATAGACATATAAAAAAAAATATAGTATGTATATATACATTATGATATTTATTATATAAAATATATAATTGTATGTAAATAATATTTATATATATAGATTATATAAATAATATATATAATTATTATAGTTATTTTATAATAAAATACATAATTTTTATATATATATTATATATAATTAGTTATAATATATATTAATAATATATTTACAATAATATTAGGATATATATTTATTATTAAGATATATATATATAATATATTATATAATATTACATAATATATCATATTAATAAATATAAAAGATATAATAAATCTATCTCTATATATATTAATATATACTATACATATATATATAAATATATTATATGTTTATATAATGGAAACGATAAAGGGGATGATGGATAAACGGATAATAATGATGATCTCCATTATAATAATGGATGAAATAAAATAAAAAAAACAGGAAATTTGTGTCCATATCGAAAAAAGGTAAAAAAGAAAAAAAATCCAAAAAAAATCGAAAAAAAAAGCGGGGCAAAATCTAAGCGAAAATATTAAAGGGGCCTTTTGGAGAGTGACTCAAAAAAAAAAATTGATGGTTTTTTTTCGATTCCTTGATGAATTTTAGCAAATGTTGAGGGGTAAATAATGATAAATAAATTACCAGAAATTCTATTAAATTCATGGCATAAAAAGATGATAAAAAATGAGAATAAAGAGAATTTTGATGACATTTTGTGATGATTATTTAATATTAATCTGTAGTTTTATGCTTCTCAAAAAATCTCACCTTTCTTATTTTTTTTTTATTTTTTTTTCTTTAAATTCTTACTTTGTCATTCGTCTGCAGGTATGGTGGTTTTTCTTGCAAAGTTTAATTGATATATATCTATGTAATAATAATAAATATATTATATATATTATATAACTATATTAATATATTTAATAATATATAATATAATATATTTTTTTTTTTTTTTTTTTTTTTTTTTTTTTTTTTTTTATTACACTTCCTGTTTCTTATTATTATTAAAACTTATCTTTGTCTTTAATAATTCATTCTCTTCTTATTGTTCCATTTTAGTTAGATCGTTCTTTCCCCCTTTTCCGTCTTCTCTTCCTTTTTCTTTGTCTTCATTTCTTCCTTCTTGGCTTCGTCTTTCTCCTTTTGGATCGCTTTATTTTCCCTTTTTCGTCTCTTGTTTTTCTTTTTGGTTTTCTTTCATTCTTCCCTTATTGCTTCGGTCTTATTTGGGATCGCTTCTTTCCTTCTTCTGTTTCCTTCCCGAGGTCTTCCGGCTGCGCCCTCGAGCAGCGTCGTCCGTTCCCAGCCAATGGAGAAGAAGGACTCCCGCTGGATGATCCCAATGGCGGGGGCCTCCTTCTCGTAGGAAGGGCCCACTTCCCACCTCCTCCTTGCGGAATGCCATTGGTCGAGCCTGTTTATGTGAGGGGGCGGAGCCTTAGTGCCAGTTGAAAGGTGTTGTGGCTGTCGGCGGGAAAGAAAGGGGCGCCGGAGGGGGGGTCAGGAACAGAAAGCCTATTTGCTGTTGGCAGGTTGCCGGCCCCCCAGCTATGAGAGGTGGGGCGGGGTCAGGAAGGCCAACACACAACACCCACACCACAACATACACGGCCCACATTTGTATATGGCGAAAAAATATATACATATATGTACATTATATTAGGTGGTGTGTATTTAAAAACAGAATATATTCAATACACACAACCACACACAACACACACCCCACAACACACAAACACACCCCACACAACACACACCACCCCACACACACACCAAAACACCAACAAAACAAATATATAGTATATAATAATATATATATATAATAGTTATATAGTATTATATATTAACATTCTACCCAATAAAGATTTATAAAATAATACAATTCATAACATGACACTCAACATAATTTATATTAGATAGGAATAGGATCGCTTAGATAAAATAGAATAGGGGGTAGATTATTGTATATACATATGTATGTGTGTGTATTATGTACCAAGTGATGTCTATATACGTATATATAATAAATATAATTAATATATATATATTTATATATAATATATATATATTATATATATATTAAAAAATCCCAATTTAATTTTTAGTTATTTCTTTATCTGGTTGGTATGTGTTTCTGTGTTGTATAAGTATGTATAAATTTGGTATTAATTATTATGTCCAGTTAGATTTTTTAAAAAATTGGGCTATCTACCTTACCTCTAAAAAT
>NW_023650288.1:0-6051 GCF_015228065.2 Penaeus monodon | reverse complement strand
AAAAATTATAATATAATATTTTGCCGCCAAATCCCAGCCACCAGCCCTCCATCCCTTAAACCTCCAGAAAAAGGACCATTTTCCCTTTGTCTTAAATCCATTTTTTAAAAAACGAGCGATGTTCGCCCGGCGCACGCGCTCTTAACCCCCGTGACGTCACGCGGCAAGGTCTGCGAACCCGGGTGTTACTCATCGCCTTCCCGTGTCCCAGTTCTGCTGTTGCGTGACGCCCTTTTAACCCGTGTCTTGGGCTGTTTTGGGTTTTCATTTTTTTTAAATTTTATTACATTTTTATTATTAAAATTATTATTATTATTATTGTTATTATTATTTTTGATACTAAAACATCCGATGCTTAATCATTGTGACGTCATCGTAGAATAAAAATGAACTATTGACTATTTTTTTTTTGTCTCACTTCGCAAAAAATTTAAATACGATTTTTTTTTTTTTTTTTTTTTTTGTCATTTTCTCTTTCTCTTCCCCCGCCTCCCTTCCTTCTTTTTCTCTTTGTATATCTTTCTTTTTTTTTAAATCTATCATTATGAGTAAATTGCACCTAAAAAAATGGTCTAGCTAAGATCGCGTTTTAATTGCTCCGCTCATTATACCAAGTGGACGGAGCGACGCTAATTATAATCATCGCTCTCTCTTTCCCTCTTTCTCTCTCTGACGAGTAAACAAAACTTAAGACCCGAACAAAATATTACCCAATATTAGCCATGTTAGCTTAATTAATCAGGTATTTGAAAATAATCCAACTCACAAAGGCAAGATGCTCCCCCAAACTCTTTAAACTTTTTTCCCAAACTCCTTTCGAATTCTTAAAAACATATCAACGCCTTTGAACACCTTCGTATATACCGTAAACCCCCAAAAAAATAAATAAAATAATAATAATAATAATAATAATAATAAAAATAATAATAATAAATAAAAATATGATAATAATCAATCCCCCCCCCCCAAAAAAAAAAAAAAAAATTAAAATCACTAATACCTCTTTAAACCCCCTTCAGAATCCCCCTCCCCCCCCCAAAAAAAAAAAAAAAAAAAATAAATAAATAATGAAAAACCCTAAGAATCTGTTCAAAACCTCGAAATAAAACTTTCAAAAAAAATTATGATGAAACCTTTTTATACGCCTTTTAATAAACCCTTCTAAACCCTTCCCATCCTTCGCAAAAACCTCCGAAAACCCCCATTTTTTTCCCGCTTCAGACCCCCCCCCCCAAAAAAAAAAAAAAAAAAAAAAAAAAAAAAATATATATATATATATAATATATTATTATATATATTTTAATATATATATACTAATATATAAACCTCTTTAGATTCCCTCCAAACCCGAATAAAACCTATTTAACCTCTCGAGCCCCCTTCCCAACACCGTGACCCCGCTGGAAGCCTCAAAGCCCTCCCCCCGCCGCAGAACGAATCGTCGAGAAGCCCGGTGGGGGCCCGGCGACCAACCCAACCTACAACGGCCAACAGAACTGCGCGGTGCGGACGGAGGCCGCGAGTGGCTGTGGAACGACGTCGGGTGCGAACTCAACTACCTGCATTGGATCTGCCATTACCGTGAGTCGGATTTCATTTTATTTTTATTTATTTATTTATTTTTTTTATTATTTTTTTTTTTTTCTTTATTCTTTTTAAATTTTTTTTTTTTTTTTTTTTTTTCTTTTTTTTCTTTTTGAGGTAATGGTGTTAGTTGTTATGGTGTGGGTTTGTTTTTTTTGTGAGGGTTTGTCGATGTTTTTTTTTCCGTTATCTTTTTGTCTTTGTGTCTTTGTCTTTCATCTTCATCATTATCTTGTCACCACCATCATTATCTTCATTGCATTCATCATTCCTGTATAAACCAATATCATCGTTTCACTATTATCATCATCATAATCCAAATCCTTATCATTTTTTACGTCACACTCCCGCCGTTCCACCACCCCCCCTTTAAACATACCATTCTCCCACAGAACCGACTTCCTGTGGCTCGCCGGAACCGGAACGAGAAACACGACCATAACGACCACGGAGACGACCACAGACACCACCATTACCTACTTTTGCCCTGTTGGTAACATGGTACTGGGCAACATGAACCGGACGTGTCTGAAGTCGGGCTTCTGGATGGTTCCCGCCCCGACGTGCAAATGTGAGTTTGTGGGGGGGGGAGAGAGAGGCTGGGGGGGGGGGGTAAAAAGGGGATGGGGAAAAGGGGTTTGGGGTTGGAAGAGGGTGGGTTGCTAAAGGGGGGTTGAGAAAAAGGGGGTTGGTGCAGGGGGTTAGAAAAGGTGGCGCAAAAGGGTTAGGTTTGCTGCTTAAGGGGTTGTAAAAAGGGGGTGAATGGTTTTTGAATTTTTTTTTCTTTGCGAATAATTTTAAATTTCTTTTAATTTTTTTGGGAACCTATATATATATTTATATCTATAATATATATATATATATATATTATATATATAATATATAATATATATTAAAATTATTTATATATATATTACATACCCCCAACCCTATATACATCCTAATAAATACACACATATTACTTTTAATCATATATATAATATTATATATTATATTTATTATTATATATACATATATTAAATATATCATATTTACTATTTTTAAAATTTTAAAATTTTTTAAAAATTATATTTTTAAATACTATATTACATATATTCATATATATCATATAATACATTATATACAATATATTAAAATAATTATAGATAGATATAGATATAATATTATAACACACCCAATATACGTTACAAAAACCCCTTCTGTCTTTAGTGCATCCAAAATTTACTATATTTACACATCTTTTCCTATTCCATCTACAATAAAAAAAAAAGGGTCATAAACTAAAAAAACATGCACATTCCACAGCGCCCACCACCATCCCCCTTCCCCAAAAATGAACTCATAAAAACCAAAAAATAAATATCTCATAAAAAATCTAACCCTCGACCCTTCCCCAACGTTGACTGGGGGAGCCCCAAAGGAAAATCGAGGCGGACATTGGTCCCGGTAGAGGGCCGCACCACACACGGGGCTAAATTTGGTTTTAGATGTCCCCACAAACTAACTAGTGGGGGAAGACCGCTGTCTGCTCCGTGAGGGCGCTTGGCCCCCCTGAAGCTCCAAAGTGCCATGTAAGTTTTTCTTCTTCTTTTTTCCCTTTTCTTCTTTCTTCTTTCTTTTCTTTTCTTCGTCTTCCTTTTCCTCTTCTTCTTCTTCTTCATCTTCTTCTTTTTTCATCTTCTCCTTCCCCTTTCCCCTTCCCTTCTTCTTCTTCTTCTTCTCTTCTTGTTTAATTTGTTTTTAAAAACCGTTGCTTTTTTTTTTTCTTTGTTTTATCCTTTTTATTTTTTTTCTTATTATTTTTTTTTATGTTTGCTAGAAAGGTTTTTTGTTAGTTTTTTTTTTGAAATTTTTTTCTTAAATGGCCAAAAATTTTTTTTTGAAAACTTTTTTTTTATTAGTTTTAGAATGGCTGTAGTTTTTTTCCTTATTTTTTTATTTCTTAAGTGTTTTTTCGTAGTTTTTTTAAGTGTTTCCCTTAAAGTATTTTTTTTTAATCCTTTTTATATTCTTCTGTTTGGGTTTTGTTTGGGGGTGTTTGTTTTGGTTGTTTGTTTTGTTGGGTTTGGGTGGTGTGTGAGAAAGAAGAAAAAGGGTTTTAAAAGGTTGTGTTTTTGGGTTGCGTGGGGTGGGTAGGGAGGGGGAAAAGGATGGGGGGGGGAGGGGGAAAGGGGGGGGGGGGGGGGGGGGGGGGGTGTGTTGTGTGGGGGGGGGGTGGGGGGAGAGAGAGAGAAAGAGAGAGAGAGAGAGAGAAGAGAGGTGTGGTGTTTGTTTGGGGGGGGGTGTGTGAGAGAAAAAAGAGAAAGGAGAGAGGGAGAGAGAAAGAGAGAGAGAAAAAAAAAGAGAAAGGGAGAGAAAAGAAAGAGAAAGAGAGAGGGGGGGGGAGGCGTGAAAGAGAAAAGAAAAGAGACAGGGGAAAGGGAGAGGGAGGGAAAGGTGGGAAGAGAGAGAGAAGAGAGGGGGGGGGGATGGTGGGGTTTGGGAGGGGTGCCCTGGAAAAAAAGGACCCGAAGAGACAGATGAGAGGGGGAGGGAGGGGGAAAGTAGAAAAGGGAAGAGAGAGAGAGAGAGGAGAGGGGGAAAAAAGAGAGAGAGAGAGAAGAGGAGAGAGAGAGAGAGAAGAGGAGAAGAGAGAGAGAGAGAACGCGCCGCATTTTGTTGGTGTGTGTGGTGTTGGGGTGTGTGTTGTGTGTGGGGTTTTCGGGTTGCCGCGCGCGAGAGAGAGAGAGAGAAAAGAGGAGAGTGGAAGGAATCGAAATAAGAGAGAGTAGAAATTGAGAGGAAGTAAGAAAACGAAAGGGAAAACGTATGTAACACTAAAAGAAAAAATCCCTAAAATAAAAAAAAAAAAAAGATAAAATTAGAATAAAATCAACATGCGTTCAAAAATTTCAAACCCTCAACGCACGTAGACCCACAGTCGCCAATATCTGCCGTATCTAAAACCTCCCCCCCCTCCCCCCTACCCCTCCCCCCCCCCCCTGCTTCCCCCCCCGCGCGCGCAGACCGTGGTGCCCCAAAGCGGGGCCTGCCACGTGCTGGTTCTGACGGCCCCGATCAGGGGACCCGGCCTCCTTTTACCCGCGATCCGGGGTACAGCCTTAGGGGGTCCCAAAGGGGAGTGTGTCGTTGTGGATGTTGTTGTTGCTGTTGACGTTTTTGGGATTTTTAAATTTTTTTTTTCTAATTAATGTACAAACTGTTGTTGTTTTTTTTTTTTAATAGTTTTTAATCTGATTGATTACAATCTGTTGTTGCTTTTTTTGTTAATAGTTATTAAAACTTTGATCCACACCAGCTACCCGATTTCCCCCAGATTTTTCCATAAACACACTTAAACTCCCTCAAATTGCCCGATAAAACCCCACCCGCAGAGTTAATCCCTTGAAAATTAATCCCCCCGACGCCCCCGCTTTCTCTCCCCCGAAAGATCTCCTGCGAGCTGGGAGGGAACCCGGTCGGGAGAAGCTCCTTCCCGTAGGTTCATCGATGCGGGTCCCCGAAGACCTCAGGGGTGGCAGGTAGGCTAGAAATGTTTGTGGGGGTGGTGTGTGTGTATTTTTTTATTTATTTATATAAATTTTTTTAATTATATATATATATATATTTTATATATATAAATATTATTATATAATATTATATCCCTAAATAATATTTTTTTTTTTAGATGGAAATTTAGTGGTTCTTTTTTTAAGTCTGTGAAGAAAAGTACTTGCGAAAAAAGATGTTTTTTTTTTAAGGAGGGGGACTAAAGTGGTTCTTTTTTTAAAATTTATCAAATAAAAAAAAAAAATTAAAAATAAATAAAAAAAAAATAAAAACAAAATAAAAAAAAACCAAAAAACAAAAAAAAAAAAATTTAAAAAAAAAAAAAAAAAAAAAAAAAAAAATTTTAAAAAAAAATAAATTTTTGAAAAAAAAAAAAAAAAAAAAAAAAAAAAAAATAAAAAATAATTTATTATAAAAAAATATAATATTAAATTTATAAAATAATTTTCAAATATAATATAATATATAAAATTAATATAAAATATATAAAATTTTAAAAATAAAATTTATAAAATTTTAAAAAATTTAAAATTTTTTAAAAATATATTTTTTAAAATAAAATTTTATATAAATATTAAATAAAATATATACATTATATAAAAATTTTTTTTATATATATTTTATAATATAATATTTTAAAATTTTAAAAAAAATTTTTTAATAATATTATTTTTATTTATTTTTATTTTTTTTTTAAAAAATTTATTAATATAATATATATATATATATATATATATATATATATATAATAATATTTTTTTTTTATTTATATATTTTTAAAAAATTTTTTATATATATATTATTTTTTTTAAAAAAATTTAATATATTCTATTTTAAAAATTTTATTTTTTTTTATTATTAAATATTTATTTTTAAAAAAAATATTAATTTTTTTTAAAATTTTAAAAAAAATATTTA
>NW_023650287.1:0-6052 GCF_015228065.2 Penaeus monodon | reverse complement strand
ATTATTATATATGTAATATTATAATATTTAATATATTATAATATAAAAAATAATAAAATATATAACCATATATTATATACATCTATAATAATAATAATAATAATAATAATAAATAAATAATAATATTAATAATAATAAATATATAATAATATTATATTATTAATATTATAATTATATAATTAATTTTATATATATCATAATTAATAATTCATTTATCAACCATAATATCGCAAATCTTGAATAATTCAATATATTTCGAGAATTTCAGTTTTTCCCTTTTGCTTTTTCGATACTTTTTTAAATATTTTGGATATTCCTTATTATTATCACATTATTTTATCATCATTATTATCGTTATCATCTTCTTATATCATTTTCAATATATTCCATTACTTCATTATTCATTATTACCATCATTATTGCAATTTTATCATTATATGCAATTATCATGTTATATATATTTTGCATAATATAATTAATCCAAAATATAATATACAATAATATAATATCAATACAATATTTTATAATATTATTATATTATTAATTATATATTACTTAATTATAATGTTATAAATAATATCTTTGAATATACTACATTAAATAATAATATAATAATAAATAATAAAAACTAATAACAATTATACCATAATATATTATTTACTTATGCTATTATATTATTGTATTATTACAGTTATAATAGATGTTTTTGGCAATAATACTATAATTAAGATAATATAATAATAAATAATAATTATAATAATAATAAGACTAATAATAATGATAATAATATATATAACAATATAATAATAGATAATAATAATGATAATAATAATAATATTAATAATATTAAATGTTATCATTCTCTTTAGATTCTCACTTTTAGCATCATTATGATTATGATTAATACAATTCTGGTATTTTATCATTAATTACCCTAATAATGCCGAAATCACCAAAGAAATTCGAAAAACGTCTTTTGGAGTATAACTCCGCAAAAGGCTATATTTCGCTAGATTTTGCCGCTTTTTTCCGACTTTTGGGAATGTTTTTCTTATACCTTTTTTTATATTATATATGGACACAATTCTTTATTATCATCATCATTATCATGATATCTCATTATTATCGTTATCATCATCATATCATCATTATCATCATTATCATCATCATTATCATCATTATTCAATTATATACCAATCATTATTGCAATTGTTATCATTAATTATTGCATTTTGGAGTTTAGTATATATTTTTTGCATAATACTAATAAACACAACAATATAATAGTAATAAAATATAATTACAATAATACGATTTTTTATAATAATTATTTATATCATATCTTAATTAGTATCGTTAGTAATGAATTTTACTGTTAATTAATAATTTCTTTGGGGCAATTATACTACCAGTCCAAATATAATAATGATAATATACATAATAAAACGAATAACAATATTATAACCACCTAGCATTATTATTATAACTTATGCGTATTATTATTTTGTTTATTATTACAGTTTATAATTTTTTGGCCAATAATACTAAATAATTAAGATAAGAGTAATAACTAATAATAATAATAATAATAATAATAATAATATAATAATAATAATAATAATATAATAATAATAATAATAATATAATAATATAATGATAATAATAATAATATTAATAATATTCAAATGTTATCAAATTCGCTTTATTCTCACTTTTATCATCTTATTATTATGATTAATACAATTCTGGTAATTATTATCAGTATTAACACACTAATAATTGCCTAAAAAAAAAAAAAAAAACAAAAAAAAAAAAAAGCCGAAATCACCAAAGAAATTTCGAAAACGTCATTTTTGGCGTATACTCTCAAAAGGCTATATTTCGCTAGATTTTGCGCTTTTTTCGACTTTTGGGAATGTTTCTTCTTTATACCTTTTTTATATTATATATGGACACAATTTCCTGTTTATTCTCAGCATCATTTCATGATTATCATCATTATGATCGTTATCATCATCATATCATCATTATCATCATATCTCATCATGATCATCATTATTGCAATAATTACCATTCATTATTGCAATTGTTTATCATTATTATTGCAATTATTGGAGTTATAGTATATATTTTTGTCCAATAATACTATAACCACAACAATATATAGTAATAACAATACTAATAACAATAATTAACGATTTTATAATATTATTTATATCATTATCTTAAATTAGTATCGTTATTACTGTATTATTACTGTTAGAATTATTATCTTTGCAATTATCTACCAGTCCAAATAATATAATGATAATAAAACAATAATAACGAATAACAATATTTAAAACCACTAGCATTATTAGTATTATACTATGCTTATTATTATTATTGTTATTATTAACAGTTTATATAGATTTTTTGGCAATAATACTAATAGAATAGATAATAGTAATTTAATAATAACAACATAATAATAATAATAATAAAATAATAATATATAATAAATAATAATATAATAATGAGAATAATAATAAAGTAATAGATTTCAAATGTTAAATCAAATGCTCTTATTCTCACTTTTATCATCATTTTATTCAGATTAATCAATTCTGGTATTATTATCATTATTACACTAATAATTGCCGAAATCACCAAAGAAATCGAAAAAACGTCCATTGGGAGTATACTCTCAAAAGGCTATATTTCGCTAGATTTTGCCGCTTTTTCGACTTTTGGGAATGTTTTTCTTATACCTTTTTTATATTATACATATGGACACAATTCCTGTTATTATCATCATCATTATCATGATTATCATCATTTTTCGTTTATCATCATCATTATCAACAGGATCACATTACATCATCATTATCATCATTATTGCAATTATTACCATCATTTGAATTTTATCATTATTATGCAATTATTGAGTTATAGTATATATTTTTTGCAATAATAGTTGTTTTTTTAAAAAAAAATCTATACACCAACAATAATAATAGTAGAACTTAATAATAACATAATAACGATTTTATAATAATTATTTATATCATTATCTTAATTAGTACGTTTATTAACTGTAATGATTACTGTTATAATAATTATCTTTGGCAATTATAACTACCAGTCAAATAATAATCAGATATAATAACAATAATAAAACGAATAACAATATTTACACTAGCACATTATTATTAATTCTACTTATGCTTATATGATTAATTGTTATTATTACAGTTTATAATAGATTTTTTGGCAATAATACTAATAATTAAGATAATAGTAATAATAATAATAATAAATAATAATATATTAAAATAATAATAATCATATAATAATAAGAAATATAATAATAATAATAATAATGATAATAATAATAATAATAATAATATGCAAATGTTATCAAATTCTCTTTAATTCTCACTTTTATTCTCATTTTATTATGATTAATACAAGTCTGGTAATTATTATCATTATTACCCTATATTGCCGAAATCCCCAAAGAAATCGTAAAACGGCATTTTTGGAGTTATCTCAAAAGGCTATATTTCGCTAGATTTTGCCGCTTTTTCGACTTTTTGGCAATGTTTTTCTTATACCTTTTTTATATTATATATGGACACAATTCCCTGTTTATTATCAGTCATCATTATCAGATTATCATCATTATTATCGTTAGCATCACATTATCATCTTATCATCCATTAATCATTCATCCATTATCATCATTATTGCAATTATTACCATCCTTGTGCAATTGTTATCATTATTATTGCAATTATTGAGTTATAGTATATAGTTTTGCAATAATACTAATAACCACAACAATAATAATAGTAATAACAACTAATAATTAAAATAATAAACGATTTTATATAATTAATTTAGAATCATTATTTAATTAGTATCGTTATTACTGTAATTATTTACTGTTTAATAATGATCTTTGCAATTATACTACCAGTCCAAATAATAATATGATAATAATACAATAATAAACGAATAACAATATTTATAACCCTTAGAATTATTATATTATAACTTATGCTTATTATTATTATTGTTATTATTACAGTTATAATAGATTTTTTGCAATAAATACTAATAATTATAAGATATAGTAATAATAAGAATAATATATAATAATAATATAATAATAATCATAATAATAATAATACTAATCAATAATAATAATAATAATAATGTAATAATAATAATATTAATACTAGTCAAATGTTTCAAAATTCTCTTTATTCTCACTTTTTATCATCATTATTATTATGATTATACATTTCTGGTAATTATTATCCTTATTACCCTATAATTGCGAAATCACCAAGAAATCGGGAAAAACGTCATTTTGGAGTATACTCTCAAAAGGCTATATTTCGCTAGATTTTGCCGCTTTTTCGACTTTTGGAATGTTTTTTTCTATATACTTTTTATATTATATATTGACACACTTCCTGTTTTATCATCATCATTATCATGATTTCAATCATTATTATCGTACATCATCTTATCATCCATTATCATTATTATCATCATCATTATCATCATTATTGCAATTATTACCATCATTATTGCATTGTTATCCTTATTATTGCAATTATTGGAGTTTAGTATAATATTTTTGCAATAATACTAATAACCACAACAATAATATAGTAATAACAATAATAATAAGCACTATAACGATTTTATAAAATTAATTTATATCATTATCTTAATTAGTATCGTTATTACTGTATTATTATTGTTATAATATTTATTATCGTTGCAATTATACTACCAGTCCCAAATTAATAATAATGATAATGATAACGATAATAAAACGAATAACAATATTATAACCACATCATTATTATTATTATACTTATCCTTATTATATTATTGTTATTATTAAACAGTTATATAGATTTTTTGGCAATAATACTAATATTAGATATAAGGAATAATAATAATATAATAATAATAATAATAATAAAATAATAATAATAATATAATACATTAATAATAATAATATTAATAATATTCAAATGTTATCAAAATTCTCTTTATTCTCACTTTTATCTCATTATTATTATGATTAATACAATTCTGGTAATTATTATCATTATTACCCTAAAATGCCGAAAAATGAAACCAAGAAATCGAAAAAGCTATTTCTGATTATACTCTCAATAGGTATTTTCCTAGATTTTTGCCTTTTTTCGACTCATTCTGAATTTTTTCTTATACTTTTCTATATTATCTATGACACATATTCATTTATTATCATCATCATTATCATGATTATCATTATCATTATTATCGTTTATTATATTCATTATCATCATTATATCAATATATCATAATAATCATCAATTAATGCAATTATTACCAAATTATTGCAATAGTTATCATTATTATTGCAATTATTGGATTATATATAATTATTTTTGCAATATATAATAACCAAATCAATAATAATAGTAATAAACAATAAAAACAATAATAACGATTTTATAATAATTATTATATAATTATCTTAATAGTATCGTTATTTACTGTAATTTTATTATAATAATTATTTTTACAATTATACTACATTCCAAATAATAATAAATGATAATAATAAAATATAATAAAATATAAAATAAAAAAAATATATAAAAACGAATAACTAATATTATAAATCAATTATTAATTTCTTATTATTTTATTATTTTTTATAATTAATAATTTTTGGCAATAATTATAATTAAGTATAGTAATAAATAATCAAAAATAATAAATAACTAATATGAATAATATAAAATATAATATACTAATTTACTATATTATATTATAATATATTATTTAATAATTTCAATTATTATAAATTCTTTTATTTCACTTTATCATCATTATATTGATTATAAATTCTGTAATTATTCACATTATTACCCTAATATTGCCGAATCACCAAAGAATCAAAAAAACGTCATTTTGGAGTAATACTCTCAAAAGGCTATATTTCGCTAGATTTGCCGCTTTTTCGACTTTGAATTTTTAATTTTATATTTATTTGTAA